>NC_079405.1:27679508-27842008 GCF_029220125.1 Pseudoliparis swirei | reverse complement strand
CGTCTTCAAGGTGTTGTGGTGTTGGCACTGGATTCGGTTCGTCCGGCAACTTTGCGCGTGCTCCGCGGCTCTCTCCAGGGACGCGATTCTCTTGATTTGTATTTGCGCAATCCGGTATATTCTGGTGTAAGTCACAATCATAATTGCCACGGGAATATAGAAACTTATCAGAGAGGAGGATATGGCGTACTCTCTGCTCAGGCTGGAGTCACAGTTCTCCTCCATCTCCACCTGCAGACTCGTGGAGGAGTTGCGCGCCCCGGCCGCGTCGTCACTGCCGGCTTTGTGCCAGTTCAGCTGGACCGGTATGAATGAGATGAGCAGGGACAACGTCCAGGTGACGCTGATCATAACAAAGGCGACTCGCTGGGTCATTTTCCTCTCGTAGCGGAAGGGGCTGGAGATGGCCCAGTACCGGTCCACGCTGATGATGCACAGGTTGAGGATGGAGGCGGTGGAGCACATAATGTCAAACGCTACCCACACGTTACAGAAAGTGCCAAATGGCCAGTAGCCCGCCACCTCTGCCACGGCTTTCCAGGGCATCACCAGGATGGCCACGAATAAATCCGACAGAGCCAGAGACACGATGAAGATGTTGGTCACTTTGGTCCGCAGGTGGCGAAAGCGCAGCACCGCGGAGCAGACCAGGATGTTCCCCAGCAGGGTCCACAGGATGAGCAGGGACAGCAGGCAGCCCGTCAGCGTCCGCGCCACCAAATCCTTTCCCCCGTCCTGCGTCGCCTCGGTCTCGGTGCTGTTCCCCATCATCTCTCCGAGGGGCGGCGGCGGCGGCGGCACCGTGTCCATCCCCTGCTGCACCGATGAGAGATACTTCGCCTGATTCTCCATGTCCGCGCCTCTCTTCAAGTACAACTGCGGTCCATTGCTCCTCCACGCGCGGACACGGGCGCAGTTATGAGCCACTCGCCGTGTTCTCCCCGTTGAGCTGCGCGGCTGCCAGCCTGACGCGGAGTGCAAAACTGACGCAAAGAGAGAATTGATCGCCTTAAAACTGCGCGGAGCGACGTGCCAGGTGCGCCGAGGGGCTGGAGTGTCGAGTGCATGGTGCTGCCTTGCCCGGTCCGGTCCTCTGACCCTGGCTATCCTCTGCGTATATGTTTCAGTCCAAGGTATTCCTGAGCGCGGTGTGGGTGCGCGCGGGGAGTCCCTACACTAACGCACACTAACCGCGCAAAGCTGCATGGGCGCACTCATCACGCCTCCTTTGTGGGTGGCGTTACGCACAGCATTCGCACATGCGTTAGAAAAAAAACGGGTGTGAGGAAGACCCAAAAAACTTTTTTTTAGGGACTCCAAAGAAGTGAGTGGATATAGAAACTGTAAATCAATCGACATGCTTTCTAACAATTATGGATTGCCTCTCCTCTCCTCGCGCATTCTGCATATTGACATAACGCAACACTGCAGCGACAGGAGGAACACTGGAGACACTAAGTGTGTGTGAACTGTACAGGCGACACATGAACTGCTGCTAGACGCATTAAATGTATTTTATGTATGGTATCAGGTTTCCAGACACACCCATCCAGTGCACGCTTTATAGCAGGGGGGAGGGGTAAGGGGGGGGGGGCTGGAAGCACGCGCATGCACTGCACTGACGGAGCTGTCCATGGTGCTGTATGTCTGATTATGTATCTATAATCATGTTTCTTCATCCTTTGCCTTGTACAAGAGCAAATCCCCTTATTCAGAGAGACACAGTATATGTGTATATCTATGTGTGTATCTATATATCAATATCTATAAATCAATATTTTGTTATCAATGATTATTGGTTATTGACCCCTGACGACGGCTGATTAGAGGTCATAGCTCACCCACCTCACCCACTGACCCTAAACACACACACACACACACACGCCTCTCCGCGTGCGCTCACGCGCGCGTGCCACACGCGGCGGCGTAGTCGTTTCCGGCTCCGAAACGTCACCGCGGGTATATTTTTAGACGTGTCACGCGTGCCTGTCAAATCGTTGGGACACTATACGTCACAATTAATCTCCCCGAAGCTCCGATGTCAAATTCTTTGCGGAGTGTAACCTCTGATATCGGGATGTCCGGAGGGGAATAAACGTTTAATTCTTTAAATACAAACATCACTCCGGTGATGCTGAGTGATCAGACGCGTGTCGCCCGTGGACCTGTCTGCCTGTCTACAACAGTTTGTGTCGAACATTGAGTTGCATATATATAAAATAGTGTGTTATAATGTTTATGTTTCCTTCTTGCCTTACATTTTAATTTTTTTGCAAGGACCAGGCATTAATTAGGAGGTGATTGCGCAATAATATAAACCGTGTTGGCATGCCCACACCTGGGATTTTGGACTGTCCCATGGAACTCCTTAAAACAAAAAAGAACCGTAAACACGTGGCGCCATCCTGTGGTATACATGTGTACTGCAGCCGCTGTCATGGAGAGCACGTGCGACACATCTCTTCAATGAAAAAAAATGAAAACGGTTCTTTATTTCCATAAGCAGCACAATCACAATTGTACACATCATTTCACAGGAGCACCAATTTCATTCATCAACACGTGTCACAGCGTCTGATGGTTTTGATCAGTGCGACAGTATTTACAAAGAGAATATGTAATATTGTAGTATGCACCTAAAAAAACAAGGATTTTTACCACAAGTTGGCACATAGTGAGAGCACATACAGCAGATAGCACCAGGTTGAGAACTGACTGAAAGTATACATTGATTTGATATAACATTGTACATTACAGGTAGTATATCCCCATATATATTTATCAAATGTGTCACAGACGGGGACGTTTTTTTATTGCCGATGTTTCAGGTGTAAACGTACAATCTGTTGTCTGGTGTGAGCATGTTGTCATCACAACAACGTTTATTTTATATCGGTGTAATAATTCTGCGACTATATCTGATTATTTGAACAATATATAGATGCACCTGATTTGAACACTTTTCATATAACGTAAACATTAATTTATTGTTATCGGGAAATAAAAAGGAATTTTTTTTTTATCGATTTGATATCTCAGCATGCATTTCTCAATATAATGTGGATACAGATACTCCAGTATAAGGAAAACAGTGCTACCTAGGAACCATTTACCATTCAACAATGGTACAAAAGGACATTGAGAACTATCGTCCAAAAAGATTATTCACAATATAGTGATAAGATTGTCACTATCTCTGTGGCTCAGGTGTTGCATGCCTTTCCACTAAGAGAATTCAATGAGAACCATATCCATTTTCAGTATGAACGCTCCACATGCAGAGAACACGAGCGTCACGTTGTACCCCAAACGCTCCTTTGAATACAGTAACACGGTTTGAGACTAACAGGTGTGTTGTGAGTAGTTTATGATATGAAACGGTACAAAATACGTTCCACATGTACACTGAATCTATTGAAATGTGACGACAAGACCAAAGCACAAAGGGCCCTTTGTCCCTTTTTCGTCACCGTTCTTGAACAAGTCTCCCATCAGATCATCCCTCAGGCCGATTGGTTCGTCCCCCTCTCAGTGAATCCGCCACGCCGAGGGCTCTTTGTGTTGTTTGTCTCTGCGGCTTGTTTTTAAGTCTGCGGCGGTGTGACCCAGACGGCCTCCGGCACGGCCGAGCGGCGCTGCGAGGCGCTCTCGGGGAGCCGGTGGCGACAAGCGTTGCGTGCGCGTCATCTGGCGTCGTCGGTCGTCTGCGCGCGTCGACCGTCAGACGCGGCGGAACACCTCGAACAGCGAGGCCACCGAGTGCATGCGGTAGAAAAGGTTCAGAGGAATGGCAAAATTGAGAACTGCGGTCCATATGCTGAAGCCAAATGTCTCTTGTTCCAAGCCGTTGTCGTACTGCGGGCGGCAGCCGAAGGCCGGGAGGATCCACAGCTGAAAGAAAGAAAGAAGTTAAACTAGAAAGGTGTATCTCTGCCAGGTGTGTCTGCAACAACCAGCGCTTTGTTGTGTGATTGAATGTTTACGACCCCCATCAGACACTTAGGAGCAGCGAGGCCTCGTAAAAAAACACTTCAGTGAAGCTAAAATACAAGTGGCAATGTAGGCTACTGTATGCAGGACATTGGCTCAAACTCGACGTGTTAGACACGTCATGCACTGGTGAGTCTGTCAGCTGTTAGCAGTTAGCCGTTAGAAGTTAGCTTTTAGTAATTGGAAGTTAGAAGTTAGAAGTTAGCTGTTAGAAGTTAAAAGTTAGAAGTTAGCTGTAAGAAGTTAGCTGTTAGCTGTTATAAGTTATAAGTTAGCTGGTAGAAGTTAGCTGGATGAAGTTAGCTGGTAGAGGTTAGCTGGATGAAGTTAGCTGGTAGAAGTTAGCTGGATGAAGTTAGCTGGTAGAAGTTAGCTGGATGAAGTTAGCTGGATGAAGTTAGCTGGTAGAAGTTAGCTGGATGAAGTTAGCTGGTAGAAGTTAGCTGGATGAAGTTAGCTGGATGAAGTTAGCTGGTAGAAGTTAGCTGGTAGAAGTTAGCTGGATGAAGTTAGCTGGTAGAGGTTAGCTGGATGAAGTTAGCTGGATGAAGTTAGCTGGTAGAAGTTAGCTGGATGAAGTTAGCTGGTAGAAGTTAGCTGGATGAAGTTAGCTGGATGAAGTTAGCTGGTAGAAGTTAGCTGGATGAGGTTAGCTGGTAGAAGTTAGCTGGTAGAAGTTAGCTGGATGAAGTTAGCTGGTAGAAGTTAGCTGGATGAAGTTAGCTGGTAGAAGTTAGCTGTTAGCAGTTAGCTGTTGGGGAGGGGGGAGTCAGCTGGCAGTAAATAATATAAATCAAGCAATAAAAGGTCTTTGGAGAAAGTGTGACATTGAGAAACGATGTCATCACCCAATGAAGTCGTGAGCACACAGTTGCATCTCTCTGACAGAGCAGAAAGCACCTGCCTGAGCGCGTCAGTTCTTTCAGAGATTTGTTTTGCTTAAAGACGTGTCGGAAAAACAAGGTTGCTGAGAGCAGTGAGTGGAAAATCAAATAAAAGAGCTGAGGGTCACTGCGAACATCTCTATACCCTTACATGTCGTCAGAGAAGAAGGTGACGTAGGTTCTAATTGATTCATTAAATGTAACATATGCTTATTTAGAAATGACAGTACAAACGCCTACCGAAATGTTGCACATGATCAGGAAGACCGCGATGTTCTTCAGGATCTGCCTCTTTATATTCCGGGGCGCCGACACTTTGTTTCCCACCGGCAGCGGCACCTCGGAGGGCTTCCTGGGACACCTGTACACCTGGCCGTTCTCCATGTCGACGCAGGTCCTGTCCGGCGTCACGTAGGCCCGGTTGATGATGCCGTCGTACGGCGGCGCCAAAGACGACGTCGCCGAGAAGATCTCCGGAGCGGCCGGCAACTCGGGGTCCTCCCTCTCCCCGTCCTCCTGCTGGCGATACAGAGACTCCACGACGAAGAGGTTCTGGATGTACTTCTCCAGCACGATGAGCAGCGAGTAGATGAGGTTGGTCCAGCGGTACGGGGGACTGCTGTCGGTGCCCAGCACGGCCACGATGCTGCACCACGACATGAGCCAGGAGCCGATGGAGGAGCCGAACAGCAGCTCCGTGTCCAGCTGTCTGGACGGGTTCTTGGAGGTGTCCAGCGGCATGTGGTCCGCTCGATATATGAGGAGACCCGAAGCCCCGGCGGAGCACATGAAGGCCAGCATGACGATGCCGTAGATGTAGAACATGGAGATGGCCGACTGGCGCTTTTGGAGGGATTCTTCCACGTGGGTGACGTAGACCACCAGGATCCCGATGGTGCTGGCCAGCGCCAGTAGACCCATAACGGGGCCCACGGTCAGACCCTGGGTCTTGGTGGCCAGCCTCTTGCGGTTGGAAGAAAGGTCGATGGTCCTCCCGATGTTCTTCCACATGACGAAGAGCATGGCGGAGACGAAGATGTGGTACTCGACGTTGAAGGGGTAGAGATAGAAGAGGCTGCTGGAGAACATGGAGCACGTGCTGGTGGTGCAGTTGCAGTGCGGCTCCGAGTGCACTGCAGGCGGAAACAGACATCAGGCATGACACAGACGTACCGGCATGACGCCATCACATCCACGGGACGTCATGCTACATGTAAACCAAACGCATTCATATTATAACAAACATAAATGGATTCAAAAACAATACATATTTACACATAGGATCTCTCAAAATGAAAATATACTGAACATAACAACACTTTGTTGTGTACAGGTCAGCGACTAATACACCGCACTTTCCAAAAAGACTGTTGTCAGTTACGTAGTTAAATTTGAGTGATACATTGGTTCAAATATTAATTAAGCCTTTGGATTAATTCAATCTAATCTCGACATGCAGATTGGGTTTGTTGACTCCTTTTTTGCTCCGGTGCAATCTTATTCAAACAGGAAGTGCCTGAGAGAAAAGCCCAAATCTTTTCACCAAGCGATGGTTCCCCAACCTTTTGGCTTCGTCTTTTCTTTACTTTATTTAGATTTTTTTTTTTTGAGGCCTGAAAGGGTCAAATTAGCAACAACCCACAAGGGAAAACATACATATTAAAGATTAAAGGATATTCTGAAAAAAATAAACACAATCACAAAAACTGTGTCACAGAAACATGCCACCCCAATAATTTGGATCACCACAACAATGAAGCCTGAGGGGTCCCTTTAAAGCTTCAGGTCTGCTGAGACCCTCAAGAGACCCTCAGAGGCCCTCAGAAACCCTCAAGAGTCCCTCAGAGACCTTCAGCTCCTTTTAATCCAGATTGAAGACTTTCCTGTTTGCTGAGGCCTTAAATTTAAAATAAATCAATGTCAGCTGTATTTCATTTCTTAAACCGCACTGCAACTTCTATTCTATATTTTTAATGGTTCACTGTTTTTAATCTTTAAATTAAAGACCCTTATTGCTTTTCTTTTGCATTTAATGGTTTTATGTGAAGCGCTTTGAATTGCCTTTGTTGAAATGTGCAATACAAATAAAACTTCCTTTCAGATTATTCATGGTATTTATTTTTTGTTTCACAGCCTCAAACCAGGGCGAACACTTCTTGATTTACGTTGCTTTTCATGCTTTTAGATTTGTTATGAAACTTTCAAATAAAATGTTGACTGCAGCAGCCTATGACATCAAAAGTCTGCTCGTCATGTTTAATGGACAATATATTCACGAGCGCTATTTCACCAAGTCGCTAAATGCCTGAGCATCTTTTTATACTTATACGCCACGTCAAGGCCAACACGACACGCTAATGCTGATGCCCTCTAGAGAGCATCTCGACAAAACCTTACTGTGTGCCCCCCCTCCCCCAAAAGGCCACCACTACGGTACTGCAGCCTTTAATTAAAAAGGAAACAACAGTCAGGGTGCAGCCAGCCTCACAGTCGGCCGGATATGAGGAGGAGCGGCCGAACCCCCCAACCCTGAGCTTAAGATGTATCAGTTACTGTAATTGCAGCACCCTTGGGAGTTAGCAGCCTGCAGGACAAAGCCATCTAAGGTCAAGTGGGGGGGGGGCTGGCTGAACTGTGGGGAAAGGGCCCAGGGAGGGGAGGGGGGGGGGGCTCAGCACTAGCACCACTGTGTGTGTCCCCTGAAACCTAATCGAGAGCCGCTGGACACAAACAAGACCGGCTCCCCTCCTCTCCTTCCTTTCTCTTTCATCCACTGAAGGGAGCTCTCAAGCGGACTATTGTGCCGGTCTTCTTGGTACAAGCCCATCGACCCCCTTACCGATGGTGAGGTTCCCGTAGCCCAGGGCGGAGAGCCTTCTCTTGTGGTTGTTTAAGAAGTGCTCGGCTTCTGACATCACACCGTTGCACCAGAGGAGGAGGTTGGTGAAGACCGCATGGATGACGCCGAATCTGAAGGACACAAAACCAGTTGAAAAGCAGTTTGATGAGCGGGGGACGCACAACGGCGGATGATGTAAGAGGTCGTAGTCGCTGGTGATATGTGAGATTATAATATCACACGTAGTTCACGTACCTCTCAAATGTTTCGAAGCTCTTGATGACATCCTTGATGTGAAACCAGAGAAAATGCACCTGAACAAAAACCACAACACAACACTTTAATATAAAAAGAAAGTTAAAAAAACATGATCCAAAATATCCCTCAATGAAACATTCATGGACACGGAAATGGACTTTCATTTAAACCCCTTCATCGGAAGGATTATGTCAGTTACACTCATGTAACACGGACAATGACAGGATTATATTGTTGCAGTCACTCCACAACAAAGAGCACATTATTCGGAAGGCCTGCCTGGTTAAGTGGTTCACAGGAGCAGAACCAAAAAAAGCGCTGAAAGATTATCACTTTATTGAAATTAAAGTTGGGTTGTAAACCTACCTGTGCTATGGTGTGAGTTGCATGGATGACAGGATACACCCCGAGCACCGCCGACACACAAGACCGATAGCCGACATAATACCCGATTCGGAACGTGTCCATGATCAGCGAGAGGAGAGCAAGGAGAGTCAAACCACCTAGAAGCAAGAAATACAGATCCAGAAATTAAACTGTCAAACACAAACCCTTGTAAAGATTATGGTTGTTGAATGCTTAAAACAGAAATGCCCAGGGTCACCCCCCAAAAGGCATGGAAGAGGTCAACAGTGTGCCATTTTACGCATTTACGCATCTCCGCGCGTAATCTCTCCCCACTCACCTCGGATCCAGCATGTGGTGGCGTGCACGTCTTTCTCGGTCCGCGAGTTCTTTTGCCTGTCGGGCACCAGGATGTACCACATCATCCACATCAGCTGCAGGATCATGAGGCAGCTGACAAAGGACAGCAGGTGCTCTTCCCTGACCGAGGGGCCGTGGTGCGCGATGGCCAGCATCAGCGCCGCCCCGATGAGCAGCACGTTGGTCCCGTACTGGCCGCTCAGGATCTCGGCGTTCTTCCTCGGATAATCCCCCGACAAATCGAGTTTGAGTTTGGTGAACACCTTCTTGTCGGGCTCGGAGCTGGACGACGAGGAGGAACTGTGGCAGTACTTGTTCAGGCACATAATGTCCAGGCCGCTGTGTTCCACCATGGTGGGAGACATGCAGAAGAATCGCAACCACAACAACAAGCCGAGAGAGGAGTATAAAAAGGCACAGCCGCGCGCGCTATAAGAGCATCCGGGGGGAGGCCAGCTGCCTCACCTGTGGCTACAAGGTGGGGATTCAAGCGAATAGGTAGCGTGCCAAAACATGCTCATTCAATCTTCAAGGTCCGGCTCAGTGGTCACGCAATAGTTTCAATGTCCAGCCTCGGCGAGGATGGACTTGATAGATGCCATTGTCATCTTGTAACCATGAAACTGGAAATGTTCTGGTCGTGTCACGAGGCTCGCTGAGAAACACGGTGGATTGCGTTTCACTCCGTGGTGATCCCAGACCCCTGTCCTCTTGGAACTCCCATGTGTCAGAGAAAATGCACTGGGCGCTTTGCTGTGCCAATCATTCACAAAAAAACCACTACAGCAGCACGAAAATTATCCACAACAACAGATGCCCCCCAAAAAAAGGAAAGAAAACCCCGGGGTTGCGCTTAACTCCAGCTCTTGGAGAGCTGCTGCCGCAGACGGTGTCTCCAGGTCAGCTGAGATCCTCTCAGGGCGGCTATCGGGTGTTAAGCACACAGTCCCGGACGAGATAAAAGGGAAGATGACATGTGCCACCTCCCCGACTCCGGAGGTCCACTGGTGGGGCTTTGAAACGTGGCTCTCCAGGTGGAGGAGAAGAAGGAGAAAAAAGGAGGAGGAGGATCAGATTACAATGTTCAAATTAACAATGGCTTCTTTGGAAGTGGATGTCCAGAAGAGAGCCCTTATGGACACGACCAATCTCTACAGTACAATAGAGGGGGGGCGGATGCGCGCGATCAGCATAACAACAGAGGGACACACACACACGCACGCACACACACACACACACACACACACACACACAAACACACACACACACACATTGAGAGGTGATTGGTGTGGATTCAGTAAAGTGTGTTTAATCAGGTCTTTGAATAATGACCTCATTTTAATAACAAATACGGTTCTTTAAAAAATAAATGGTCATCAATCTATTTAAAAGAGTGAAACTCAAAGTGGCTCCATAATAACTCCTTTTCGACTTTAAGTCTTCTCAGTCACGAGAATTTATGAGTCAATACATTATTTTAAAAAGGACATTTATTAGCATTAAATACACACAAAGCAACACTCCTAACATAAAGGTTCCTATACTCACAGTATTGATTAGAAAGAGGCTCGTGCGTCACGAGGGATGAGAGATGATTGATCGTTTCTCCTTCACAGCACATTAGCTGATGTCTTGAGTATCGATTAATGAATCACCGCCAATCAGCCGCCGATAAAGAAGAGGGAGATCCATATCGTAACAGGGAGCTTTAATGGGCCGAGTGACTAATTCTGAACATTTTTGATTTAATCTGTGAAGTGTGTAAAGTGTCTCTCTGCGTGTTGTTGACACTCCAACACAAGTTCATTGAATCAGTGCATTGAGGATACATGATTAAGATTAGTTGTATAGTCTTTATAAACGTATATATATATATAATATTTTTATTATTATAGCTGAATATACATTTTAAGGTACTTAAGTCAGTTGTCATCTTTTAAAATGTACAATATTGTAGATGTAAGAGCACAACACACATTTACATGTGGCTGTAAACACTCTGGAAGGAAATTGTATGTCAAAGTGTAACACACACACACACACACTCTACTGTCGCCGTTCTTCAATGTTGTGTTTTATCAAGCAATAAGAACATCAGCAAGTAGTGAAATCAGTTATAAAACTTTATTTAAGATTATTTATTTTACAGAATATGAGCAGTCAACATTGTTTACCACAAGATGCTCTTGAAAAAAAAAAATCATAAGTAAAAATCTTTGTTGGTTTTCATTAGCAGGTACAACCCTTTTGTTCCTTTGCATAAACACATTGTTATATACATTTAAATACAAAAGAAAGGCCATTTTCACATGTGGAAAGAGCAAAGAAATAAATAGAACACTATAAATAACAACAAAGCCATTTATCTGCTTCAGTGTCTGCACCCTGGGCCCGTCTTCACAAAGCAGAAGAGACTCTCTTTTGGCATCTCTATGTCACTGTCCATTGTCATGGGTGGCATTGTTCTTTTATAACAACCAATCACACCTCACCTCCTCACCAAGTCGAGACGTTTCATTCCCTTTTTTGCTCTCTTTAAAAATCGCTCTCGAGCTCAAACAGCGGCGGCTCGGTCCTCAGAAGGTCTGTGAATACGACCTCTGGGGGTCGTGAAGGTCGGTTCAATGTCAAAGCTCCCTGAAGCCCGGATGAACCGAGCAGATCCGCAGTTAACGTGATCGGCAACCGCTCTCGTTCAGAAAAGAGAAAGAAATAAAACACACACACACGTCATCGTTTCTTTGGGAGAACACGTCAGTGACAAATCATAAACCGAGATGTCACCACAGTGACGCTGCCATGCGGAGCCGAGGCCACGAGAGCCATGTTGGTTCAGCAGGGGGGTCGAGATCAATCAGCTGCAGGTGCATACATACACATATATATATACACATACATATATATATATATACACATACATATATATATATGTTAATTTTGGTGCTGGAATGTCTCCGTCAGTGCAGTTTGTTAATTCAGTTGTAAACTTGACATTGACTGTGAAATGCGTGTAAAATGGAAGAAAACTGAACATTGTGGATAACAATAACGTTATTATATGCAAATCTTCAAGTGCAAAGCGTCGGTATTCAATATTTAATGTTTAGTGACACAATTTTACTTACGCAAAAAATAATCACAATTTAAAGGCCAAATAAAAGGTTATTTCGTCAATAAAAAATAAATGTTATGAAACTCAAAATGACAGAGGAACTATTATCCTCCACCCGTCACATTCACCCCATCAAAGAGATGAGCATGACCACGCCCATGAACTGTGTGAAGAGGATGAGTGGCGTGAAGAAGGACCACACGGGCCACAGGGCCATGTTGAGGCTGCAGGGAAAAGCACAAACACATGCACACTTTTTAATTTGCATCCCATCCTGATGAATCGTACATTAATGAGCAAAGCAGGAAAATGGAAAAACAGGTTAAGAGGCTATGTCCCGCCCCCTGTTCAGCGAACCACCACGGGACCTTATTTGGAAAAGCGATGTACGGCAGGCGACTGCAAAAGACGCCCAACACCAGCGTCGGAAATACACGGGGTCAAAGGTCAAAACTGCCCCTAAGAAATATAATGTTGCCCCTGTTATCACTAGGAGAGGCAACAAATAACTTCCTCTAATAATCGATTTTACCTGCAGGACGCAGCGATGAAGGCTGCGGTGGCGAGCGGGGGGACGGCGGGATACTCCTGGTCATAGTGCTCGATGCCTTTGAACCACTCCAGGTACACGATGCAAAACATGGCGAGGGACAGGCAGATCCCGAGGAGCGTCAGACTCACATTGAACCACCAACTGAGAGAAAAACGGGGTTGAAAAGGGGGAGGAGTCATTTAAAGACTTCAAGGCAATGTGCAAAGAGTTGGTGACGCTTTGGAAAAAGAGATGTCACGTATCGGGACATCACCGACGTTTATATACATGTCATTTATAACAAGTATAAACATGTTTTTAAAGAGATTTTCTCTCCACTCTTATCACCTTTTGATGTCATCATTCTCCAGGATGTTGTGGAGGAAATCCACATAGTAGGTCACGCCTATCGACGCCACGATCCAGAAAAGGGAGTGTCTGTTAAAGCGCGGGAGAGGTTTAGCATCTTTTTCCTCCTGACCTGGAGGGAAATAGAAAATGAAGAGTTTAGATTCTACTTTAAAAGAGATCCAACAACGGGACAAAAAAAACTTGATTCATAGCAAGAAAAATGCACTTTCAGTCTGAAAGAGACGGACAAACAATGAGATGTCGGCATTGTTCAACACTCAGGCATGACTGGGTTAAACTGAAGACTAAGATACTGTATGCTACTGGATGTACGACTAAAATATGATTTTATCTCGACAAAAAAGAATGTGCCGAGTCGCCCGCCTCGCAGGGTGAAGGAGCTTTTTGAGGTGAACCAGATCGCTGTCTTTGAGGTAATCTCACTTCACAGAGGGGAGGTATTAATCTCTATAATTTACTGGTTGATTAAACGTATCAGAGCCCAGTGTTGGCTGCTGTGCACAGTTGTGCACAGTTCAGCGTGAACTCCATGCCCGAGACAAGTAGTTGACCTGCATCTAAGTTACTCCACGGCGGGCCGTCTAGGGATACGAGATAACGCTGCACCAAGCCGTCGCACACACTCCAATGGAAGAAAAGCAGCCATTAATACGGATAAATCTTGGTAAATCTTTTGCCTGCCACTTATATTCCAGCTATTAGTTTACACCGTCTTGGATTTAAGATAGTGTAGGAGGGGCTTCCCTGTATTATATCAAAACAATCAAGAATGTGTATGCTGTATTTCTGCCTTGGAGATTACCCAGCATGCACCAAATAAGACATATGCACGCTCTCTCTCAGACTACCACTTAACGGCTGGCAAGATAATGCTGCACCAAGTCGTCTCACAAACACACTGGAAGGAAAGCAGCACTTGACACGAATAAAAAAAGGGTTCTCCACTTGGTGAATCTGTTGCCTCCCACTTAGCTATATTCCAACTATTGTCTTCCCTATATTATGTAAAAACAATCAAGTATATGTGTATTTCCACCAGGGAAACCCTCAGATTACCCAGCATGCACCAAATAACAAATAAAGATATTTCTGCTCTTACTCCAATTATATATATATATTTATAGAAATATATATATATAGAAATATACATATAATTACATGTAAATATATACACATATAATGTTATTTACATATATATATATACATACACAAATATATATATTTATATATAGTTGTATATATGTATATATTTACATTTATATATACAAATATATATACATATAAATATATATATACACATATATATATACACACATATATAATAATAATAAGTGGTAGTCCATGTCAAATATATATATATATAAATATGTATAATATATATATATACAAATATATATATATACACATATATAAATATACATATATATACACACATACATATAATAATAAGTGGTAGTCCATGACAAAAATATATATCTAAATATGTCTAATATATATAGCGTTATATGACATAAAGACAGACTACCACTCAACGCCCGTTGGCTGTCAGAAAGCTAGCTAGCCCGAGTTAGCCACCAGCGATCTATTACAACTCTTTCTTACTCTTCTTCTCCTCTTCCTCGCCGCTCGCCTGCAACAGGAACTCCGCATCTCTCTTGAATCTATTCCGCAGAGTCGCGAACTCGCTGGTGTTGAGCATCGTGTTGACCGTCTTTAAACTTTAAACTAGTAGCGAACTAAAGGCCGACAGGGGATGAGAAGCCACTTCCGGTTTGAGACAGAGTCGCTTTTATATGACGCGTTGGGGAAACGACAGTGCTAGTAGTTGTTGTTATTTTTGTGGAAGGAAAAAAAGTTTGACAGGCGTCAATGCAGAGCTTAAGAAAACAGATAAATACGTTTCAGTTAAACAAACAAAAACATTATGTACTTTATTAGAAATATATGAATGTAATTGTTTGTGTTGTCATGTCTTTTTAGCTTGACCAATAAGCCACCAACTTAATTTCATTGTATCTTTTTATTTTGTACTCCTTATGAAATACACTAAATAATTAAAGTATTTTTTCAAATGAGTCCATTGCATATTTCCATTCTTTAATATTTATTCAACCCTTTAATGTATTATATGATGTATTTAATTTATTGTCTTTTTTTCTGTGCTTAAGGTCCCTCTTGAGTTGATATAAGTATGTTTAGCCGCCCGACAGAAGCAGGATATTCAATAGCAAACTCTATGAATACATGTGTTACATCTAACATTTGCCAAAAGGGAAATATTATTTAATTATGTGTAATACATAACAATAATATGTTAATCGCTTGAATACAAAACATTAAAAAGAACATTTTCCACAAAGACGCCCAAGGAACCGGAACGCCCTCAGAGGGTACCTGAGGAAAACTGAATGGAACAGGACACATTTGTTTTCATTCCAGGAAAATCGTAGCAAAATGCATCGTAGCTGGATGTGTTCCAACGATTATCTCGAATGTATACTTTTACATTGCACGGGCGAGAATCGGACACGGCTGAGACCGTTATCCAATTCCAATCTGGCCCGGACTCTTAACACCACTTCTTCTAGAGCAAACTCAGTTTATTAGGTATAGAACTAATACATCTTTAGTAACATGTAAAGCAGCATTTGCTGTACAGTTGGATAGCATTGTGTGCTACCGAGAGAGGTGTAACTTTTATTAAACCTTGTATTAATGGGGTAAAAGGACCTCTCTCGCATGTAGTCGTCACCTTTTAAGGGAACATGAGTTTTGCTCATAAATAGGAAAAAAGGTGACGGGTTGCCGTGTTACGTCATACTTTGGTGCTCATGCTGGGGATTATTGACAGAAGCCCATGCCATGTTTAGCACCTCCATGGGCGAGCACAACTTGAACTCACCGCTGCCCGCTGCTCTTTGTGGAACAAGTGAGATTAACATTAAATAAAAGTGTGAATTAGAGGAAAATGAAACATGCAAGTAGAGAAGCGTTTACAGACTCCACCAGAAGTAACGGCTGTATTACCGCTTACTTTTAACACAAGGTCTTTGACTATCAAAGATTAAATTTCAAACGTAATCTAACAGATTAGGATCATAAAGGCCTCACACAAGGCGTCAGCAGTAAAACCTGACCAGTGTTTTATCACTTCAACATTTCATCTTCAAGAAAAACGATGTTTCTTCTGTCAGAAATGTCCCTCTAAATGCAATCTCACACACACACACACAGTCAGTCAGTCAGTCAGTTAATCCTGCAGTATCAAATAACTTGTCGATCTCAGATGTGTGCAGCAGCAGCAAAGACGGCCTTAGTTTCAGTGGGTCTGGGGATATCCTGTGGGGGTCTGGATTAGAACAAAAGCATTAAGCAATATTGAGTCACACTAAACTAGAAAACAATTTTAATACGAGCAAAACGAGAGTAACAGCTCGACTAATACCCAAAGTCTGGAATATACAATTACAAGTAAGTCTCGTGATGAATGAGCATCAGTGTTAAACCTGCTGGGATTAGCAGAGCTCCGTAAAGCTGGGCAGATTTCCTCCTCCTCTGTGTGTGTGTGTGTGTGTGTGTGTGTGTGTGTGTGTGTGTGTGTGTGTGTGTGTGTGTGCGTGCGTGCGTGTGTGTACTGCTCGTTCTCGCGGGTGGAGAAAGCAGCCGGCATTAAAACTTCACCTGAGGCTGACACCAAGCGTCTTGCTTCTATGGAGCTTCTGTGCAGCCGGCCAAGTGAACCCCGTTCGGCGTGCCGAGGAATGTGCATTAGCTCCGTCCCGTGTGAGAGTCAAATTCACCTCAGGTGCACCTCTCCTATTTCCCCCATCCCCCCCCCCCTACTCCCAACATCCAATCCCACAGATAAGGTGCCATTTCCCAGCCTTTGCCGTGGGCCTGGAATGTGGAACAGAGCAGCCGTCTGTCACAAGTGTCATTTCATACGGAAAAACAACGGCGATTTGTCAAAAGTCTTCCCGCCGCAATCGGCTCGTAAACAGGGACAGGTAATTCGGTTATAAAATGATTTAATCTTCCATTATCAGGTCATCTGTGCAACAAAAACATCCGAATGTGGATGACAGACAACGATGGCTTTTACATTTTTAAAAGTCTATGAACGTACATTTTATACCAGACGGGGGGGAGATAAACATGGCGACTACTTTCTACTTCACGAGCCTCACTCGGTCCTTCAAGACTCTAAATGTGGGGTTGTTGCTGATCTTCTTGTTGAAAAGTGCGAGCACCTCCTCCTCCTTTCTAAAGTTCCCATCACCGGTGAAAGAGTAGTACGCTGCCACGACCTGTCAAAGAGGCGAAAAACAAGTTTTAAACTTCTTATTAAACTTAAAGACACAGGTACAGATGTCAAACACTCCCTTTGGGGTCTTTTCATGACATCGAGAAGAAAATCAAACCACATTGTTTTTTTCCGGATCTCCAATAATTCTATATTTTATTATCAAACTAAATGAAATTTTAATGTAAAATGCACTGAAACCAGCAGCAAACTGTAGTTTCTATTTGCACTACTGACATTACTGAACTCGTCAACAGCAGAATATTTACCGCTTTAGCCAAATTAGTATTTAAACTACAGGATACACAATTATACACAGTAAAGTAATTATATTCATACGGTAATTTGAAGTGTTTAAAACGGCTATACTGTATTTAAATCAATACAATTCAGAAAAGCAATGTGGTTGCTTTCACTACTTGTGAAAAACAAATGTTATTTAGATGATAATCTGTTTGAGAAATAAATAATCTAATAATAATCTGGCTATCGTGATTAATTTGTATAAGTAATACTTGGAGAAAAAAGGTGCTGCTGGGATTAGATTTTAATACAAATGTATTAAAAAGTAACGACAGACTCAAACGCTCCGTAACTCACCTTCTTCCTCAGTTTCTTTACTTGCAGTTCCTGGTCAGCGGACTCTCTCAGGACCGCCTTGATGTTTCCCTTCCAGTTGAATTTGCCTACAAGTTAAATCAGACATGAATTAAATTGCCAGCGCAGGAGAGCGAATTCACAAAAGAAGCAACACTGCCCCCTGGTGGCCGTTTCTGATTTTACATCATGTATTACCTTTGGGAACTTGTTGATCCTCAGTCACCACCGACGTGTCAGCATCCTCTTGGTCAACTGAAAGGAGACAAGTCAGCAATAGAGGAAGCTAAAACAGACATTATAATGTATCTAGATTAATTAAAGATATAAAAAACTGGATCAAGTATGACTGTAAGAACAGGAGCATCTCTTTAGGAAACACCGTACTCGTCTTGGACTTTTTGCTGGATTTCTCATCGTCGGCACCGTTCTGCTCTTCGTCTTCTTCAGAGGCGTGTTTTCTCTTCCGGTCCTTCTTTTTTGTTTTGCCTTCTCCCGGCTCCTGTGCCGCCGCCGCCGCCTTATCGGCACCTTTAACGGCCTTCCCGCTCTTCTGCTGACGGGCCTCTTTGCGCTCGCGTTTGTTCAGTTTCTTCTTCTTCTCGTCGTCTTGAAGGCCGTTCTTCGGCTTTTCCTTTCCGTTGGACTCCGCTTTGACTTCCGCCGCCGTCTGCTCGGGTTCTTTAGTCTCCCCTGGGGCCTCGGGAGGCTGGCAGATTAGAGGGGCGCAAAAGTGTTGGGAAATTAGAGGCACGAGTTCTTCCGAAACGTATTACAACCAAATAGATGGAAAACCACATGGATGTTAGATCATCTATGCAAGATAAAACAAATCCCTGGAGCATGTTTTTAATGTAATTCATCAGCCAAACAAACTAAAAAAGACCTCTTTGTTTTGATGCTAACGTTGATAATGTGCAAGAAGGCCAAACAAGAGCAACCTTTAAGTAACTTACAGTGTCACCTGCAGCAAAGATGTCCCACACTTCATCGTGAAGACTGGTGTTAGATATTTTAAGGCTGTTTTTCATCCAGTTCTGAGCAGAAGAAAAAATATGAATTAGTTAATGCAGGCAAGCCCAGTTGTTCATCACAGTGTGGTAGATAAAAAAAGGCAGCAACCTGAAACTTTGCCTTCTTTCTCGGGACATTATCATATGAACCGACTTGCTGGAGGACCCCCTTCAGCTTCGCACTGACTCCAGGTTTGTTTATGGCGTCCTGGACTCTCTTCAGGAGAGTCATCGGCACATTAGAAGAAAATAAACAACAACAAGTACAGTACACAGGTGGACGTCGCTTCTCTCCGCTGTACCTGGAGCCACTGCTGCTGCTTCACATCTCCTTTGTTTGCCTTGGCCTCGAAGCCTTTCCCTCCGTACTTCTGGTCTTCACTGATACATTTGACGTGGTTCTTGTAGTCTTCACCACTGTCAGAAAAAAACACCATCACCAACACTGAGATCGGGGGATTTTTTTGGTTTCATTATGGTAAATGTTAGCGAGATTGAACAGAGAATGAGACCACAGCACTTTACCAGAAATCCTTTCCACAATCGATGCATGACAGGACCTGGCAACCCCGGCACATGCCCACGTGTTTCTCGACCTGGGCCTTTTTCAGGGATTCCCCACAGGCGTTGCAGGTGAAGAAAACCATGTTGAAGACACGTTCTGCTCGTTTCAACCCAACCTGCTCACTGGGATAATGCTAACGACACCGACCTACTTCGTTAAACCGAAACCAGTGCAATCCTCGTGCGAAGCCACCGGACTGTCCGCAGCGCCGGCACGAGCTGAATAGACAAATAAATACTATAATAATAACAACAACAATTATCACTATTATTCTCTCCTAAAAGCGAGCAGCGGTGTTTGTCAAAGCGTTAAGGTGCCACGCGTCGTCACTTCAATGTCCGCCTGTTTCGTTCTATTCGTGGGAACTTTTCAAAACACACGTGATCACCACCGTGAGCACCATCAATAGTCGTCCGTGTGAAAACGCGAGTTGAGAAAGGTTCCGACCAGCGCGAAATGAATATTGGCTCGAGTGGCAGCTGGTTCGCGAGATATTTAAAATAATTTGACTCGTGTCAGTTTATTAAACTACAGACTTCACGTATTTAAAGAGCCCTTTCTTGTTTTATGCTATATTGTTTAGGCGGCGCGAAATAAAGGTCGAACCCGGAAGTGATGTGACGTATTTTTTTACACTGGATAAAGTGACCCATCATCCACACAAGAGGGGGACTTCTCGGATGTAGGTTTGGATTTATGTTTACGGCGAAACTTTCCTGAGCTAACTATTTATTTAAGACTCCCATCCCCGTCTGTAGACGCAGTTCTTCGGGGTGGTGCCGCTGCGGATTCACTCGGCCCACCGTCGTAGTTGGTTAGCATAGCAGTTAGCTTTTTAGCCCCTTTCGTCCAAATTTTTGCATGGGTGGTCTCGCAGGACAGACACGCCTGTTGAGTTCTCCATATGAATATTATCTCCTATTTTAAAACAGTTTGGTTGCATTTGAGTTTCCATGAAATAATTCGTATCTTCCATAATAAGAGGTTTGTTGTTTTTCCTAATAAAGTTTATTTGTATTTTGATGGAGACGTTGGAGCTGTGCGGTGCAGCGGCTGGTTGACCATGGACACCGTGTCCAGCCACAGCTCCTACCTGCTGCAGCAGCTCCAGGAGCAGCGGATCCAGGGTCTGCTCTGCGACTGCACGCTGGTGGTCAAAGGCGTCTGCTTCAAGGCCCACAAGAACGTCCTGGCCGCCTTCAGCTCCTACTTCAGGTGCAATTGAGTGAATCTGTGGCATGTTTCCAATCCTCACCTGTAAGAGCCAAATGCATGATTACCTTCGCATTGAAAATGCCGGAAGGTTATGTTTTGATCGCTGTGTATTTATTTATTTATTTATATGCGTGTTATTCACAAATCTCAAAAAGTATTGAACCGAATCGCATGAAATTTGGTGGGATGATTGTTTATTATCCGGGGACCAGTTGATTAGATTTTGGGATCGATAGGATCAAAGGTCAAAGGTCATGAACAGGTCAAAATCTTTCGCAGAACTCAAAAAGTATTGAACCGAATCGCATGAAATTTGGTGGGATGATTGTTTATTATCCGGGGACCAGTTGATTAGATTTTGGGATTGATCGGGTCAAAGGTCATGAACAGGTCAAAGTCTTTCGCAGAACTCAAAAAGTATTGAACCGAATCGCATGCAATTTGGTGGGATGATTGTTTATTATCCGGGGACCAGTTGACTAGATTTTGGGATCGATCGGGTCAAAGGTCAAGGTCAAAGGTCATAAACAGGTCAAAATGTTCTTGAATCGCATGAAATTTGGTGGGATGATTGGTTATTATCCGGGGACCATTTGATTAGATTTTGGGATCAATCGGGTCAAAGGTCAAGGTCAAGGTCATGGAAAGGTCAAACTCTTTTTTTACCATAGCACGATACATTTTTGTCCAATTGGCATGCAACTAATGCCAAAATGTTCATAATTCAATGCCCAATCTTGTGATATGCGAAGGTATGCGCTCTACCGAGTGCCCATTCTAGTTTCATTTGTTATAATAATTTAGTTTTAAAAGATTAAAAAAGGTAACTGCATATAAATCCTTTTCATTATGCTTTGAAAGAATGTTTAGTTTAACATATATCTTTTAGTATTGTATTTAAAAGTTGAATAACTCGTCAGAATGCAGGCTCCCAATCAGGTGACGTCACGTCATTATAACACCTGCGTGTTGGACTGTCAGGGCTGATTTGAGTTCAAAGATGTTAGAAGCAACGTAGTTTTTTTTTGACCGTGTGAACATCTACGTTTTTTTTTTTTTAGTAAACTTCATTTTGTATGAAAGAATTACTTGTGTCACTCGCGTGTCAATTAATAGCTTTTAAGACTGATCTCAAAAGTGTGGTCCAGAAGAACCAGAACTAGACGGAGTGCCACTACATCACCCATACGACATAACGCTGAAAGTGCTGTTTTTATTCTTTCCAGGTCGTTATTCCAAAATTCCCCCAGTCAGAAGAACGAGGTGTTCAACTTGGTCATCCAGGACGTCGGTGGCATCGGACAAATGCTGGACTACATGTACACCTCCCGTCTCGACGTCAACCAAGATAATGTGCAGGCGCTGCTGGACATCGCTCAGTGTCTGCAGGTTCCAAATGTGCAGAGCATGTGTAACGCCTTCCTCAAGCCGAGTCCTCCGCCGGTGGAAATCGCATCGTTTCCCCTCCCGGGCATGCTGAGTTCTGAGCACGACTGCCTCCTGGGGAGCAGCCTTCCTCACGACGTTGACCTCCACTGCCCCTCTGACACCCAGAGGCCCGCCGGCTTCAGCGGCGACGCGATCCACGGCAAGAGGTTGCCCGTTTCCGGCGGCTCCAACTGCGACGCGGCCGGCGGCGCGCAGCCGCCTGTGGAGAAGCAGCTCGTCCACGGCTACAAGCTGCGGAACTTCTACAGTAAGCAGTACTTCGAGCAGAGCGCGCTCCAGATCAGCAGCGCCGCCTTGAATCGAGGCCCGTGCCCTCTGGTGCTGCAGGAGGAGCCGGGGGTCGGCCCCCCTGCCGCGTGCTCGGGTAACCCGGCGCGGCCCAGCCCCCCCCGCACATCCGTGGCCGCCGAAAAGCACGCCGTCTCTTCTTTAACACCCTCGGATAACTTGGACACCCCCAACGTGACCTCGGAGGACCCGGCGCTCGACAAGCCGGCGCGCCCAAAGAAGTCCGTGTACCTGAAGAAGTACAACTACCTCCGATCTCAGAAGGCCTTGGAGGAGATGTTCGCCGACGCGGTGAGCGACCCCGTCCTCGGCTGTCCCAGAGAGAGCCCTCGAGAAGAAGAGGCGGCGGTCCGGACCGACGCTCCGGAAGCTCCCGCCGGGGACCTCAACTCGGACAGGGAGCCGGTGACGGAGACGGCAGCCGATGTGCAGCTTCCCAGTCCTCCACCTGTGGACCGGGAGGAAGAAGAACATCTGAAAGCGGCGCCGGAGCCGGCGCAGCACATGGGAACCAACAAGCAGTATTGCTGTGAGGTGTGTGGGAAGATCTTCAAACACCCGAGCAACCTGGAGCTGCACAAGCGCTCACACACCGGTACTGACTGATGAAATGGTTTCTATCCACACATGAGATGTTTTCTGTTGTATTTAATATATATTATATCTTCTGCAGGTGAGAAGCCCTTCCAGTGTAATGTTTGCGGGAGATACTTCTCGCAGGTATTGGCTCGTGTATTATTCTAATTCTTCGATGGGGGGGGGGAGGGAATATATATTGAGATATTTAAACCGATTTTTTTTCTACAGGCTGGAAATTTACAGACGCATTTGCGGCGGCATTCCGGAGAGAAACCGTACATCTGTGAGTTATGTGGGAAAAGGTATGGAACTTTTATGTGGGCAGCGTCTTCATTTAGAGAGAGGTAGAGAGAGGTAGAGAGAGGTAGAGGTAGAGAGAGAGAGAGGTAGAGAGAGAGAGAGAAATATGTAAGCTTCTGTGGCTGTATTGGTTTAATTAACCAATTAGAATAGATTATAGTTCAGGGACCAGCGATATGGTATTTTCCCTGTATGACACATCGCTGTAATATAATATATAATGTTCTCGACAGCCGCCGATGAATTGAATATTCCTCTCTGTTTTCCAGCTTCACGGCATCGGGGGACGTCCATCGTCACAAAGTGGTCCACACGGGAGAGAAGCCACACCTGTGTGACATCTGCGGTCGCGGTAGAACAGAAGCAATTATCTAATAATCTTAGTTATTTCCTTTATCCATCTAGAAGTAGCTCTTACCTAATGTCCTCATTTTTAACTTTTAACGGTGACATTATTATTTTTTCTTCTCCTCTCGTCTCTCAGGATTCAACAACTTGAGCAACCTCAAGGAGCACAAGAGGACTCACACCACGGACAAGACGTTCACCTGTGACCAGTGCGGGAAATCCTTCAACACGCACAGGAAGCTGCTGAAGCACAAGGCGCGGCACGCCGGGGAAAAACCACACAGCTGCGCCACATGCGGTGAGGCCCTGAAGGCATCGCTCAAATACACGGGAGACGGTTGCATAAAACGCTATTCCAGGGGTGAAAACGACGAGTCGACTGAAAATAAATCTATCGATAGTTTATTAAAAATATATAAATGATTAAATTCTGTATGTGTCTGTATTATTTTCAGGTAAATGCTTCATCGGCTCCGGGGACCTGCAGCGTCACAGCCGGTCCCACACGGGTGAGAAACCCTACGTCTGCGACGCCTGCGGGAAGAGCTTCACCCGCTCCGCCATGTTGAGGAGACACAGCGACATGCACTGCAGGGGGCCCCCGGCCGACGGCCCCGCCGCGGGCGCCTCCTCCTCGCCTCCTCGCAGCTCTGGCGGCGCGGCCGCGGTCCCCAAACGCGTCGGCCGCAGGAAGCCTCCCGCCGCCGCCGAGCAGCATTTCCCCGACGCGATGCCCCACGCATTAGAGAAACCGCCCCCGACTGCTACTTCGCCGCCACGTGTCGAGACTCCGCCTCCCAGCATGCACCTCAGCCCGGCCTCTAGCCCCACCCGCCTCCCGGAGCTGCGCTCCCTGGTGCCCCATCACCTCCTCGCCTCCAACCACCAGGAGAGGGGCGCGGCCGGCGACCACGGGAAGCTCGCCAAAGCGCAGCCGTCTCCGGAGGTGGTGTACGGCCCGTACGTGGAGGACGGCGACGTGTCGATGGAGACGGGCCGAGGTCACTGCGGCGGCCTCGCCTCCTCCGGCAGGCCCGGCGCCTACAGGTCCTCCGAAGGCCAGTTCATCTCCAGCGTCACTCTGTGGGGTCTGGCCATGAAGACGCTGCAGAACGACAACGACATGGAGCAGTGACGCGTTGGAGGAGCCCAGCGGAGCCCCCCCCCGGTATTTAATGAGCTAACCCGTAGCTCAGATGTAGCACTATGATTCACTCATAACTTAATGACGCTTTATTCGCGTGGTGAGTTTTCACCGCGGCTCCAAATCGAAAGCAAGAGCTTCCTTTTTTATTTTAATTAAATTATAAAATTGTGATGATTGCTCTGAAAATTCTCCCACGCAGTTGGTTTTCCGGACCTGTGATGTCACTGCACTTTAAAATGTACAAAATCTATTTTTAACTATCGGTGTCAAATGTGGCGGTATTATATTCATACGAGATTAAAGTCTGTACATTATATTTAATGATCATCTGTTGCCCTGTTAATGTTTCTGACCGCCACAGTAATACATCAGTAAGAAGAAAAAAATTTGTATTATTATATAGTACTCAAACTTTTATAACTGGATATCCATGGACACGCATCTGGAAAAGGAAATCTAATTGTGGGCTTTTGATACTAAAAGAATTAAATATAACATAAAAACAAAAGGCTCTTCTATTGTATTAACTGTCACTATTAACTTTGTCTCCCCATAAACTTTACAGATGTTTTTAGAGGATTTGTAATGGATTTGTTAAAAAATAACCGATAACACCACATTACATTTAGTAAGTAGAAATAATGTAGGTTAAAGATTTAGGCTATTTGTGATATTTCATAATAATATGAATGATTTTTTCGCATCAGTAGAAAACTTGTCGGTTGCCTCAGATCCCTCATCACAACAAAAGCTGCAAATTGTATATTTCTCTTCTTTTCAAATTAGTTTTGTGTCAATATGCAACAGTAGTACCCAGTTCCGTCCAGCAGATGGCGCCATAACACCGTGTTGAATGCGCCTGGTGGTTCCTCTCTACACGGATCGCGGGTGGTGGGGGAAGGAAGAGGGGGAGAGAGAGGGGAGCAACGCGTCGATTGCATGAAAAAAAGGAAAAAAGAAGAAGAAATCAAATAAATAAATAACGGAGGCTGCAGGATGGCGATCTCTACGCTGGCCTCGTTCAACGCGTTCCTGACGGAGAGGCTGACGGCGGCGGCCGTGGACATCTACGGCTTCGTGGAGAAGACGGTGCTGGACCACCAGGAGGAGGTCTACCACACCCGGCTGGAGATCCAGCGGCTGCAGCGGCTGCTGGACCTGGTCTACAAGCCGGAGATACGGCTGCACAGGGCAGGTACGTGGTGTGGTGGTGGCGCCCCCCCTCCTCCTCCCCCGGTTCGCGGTGCACCTGGCCTTCGGTTCGGTTTGGTTCGCATGGCGTTATGTTCACGGTCAGTAATGAACCGTATCCGCGTTAGGTTAGCTTGCGGTACCGTGTCTGAGCTAATGACGAGGGTGTGTGTGTGTGTGTGGGGGGGGGGGGGGGGGAGAGGGTGAAAAGGACTGAAAAACAGGTGCCGGTTTTCAAAATAAAAGCACCATGCCCATCGTGATTTATACAAAACGGGGTTCTGTTCCGTGGCCTCACCGAGCCATTCATACACGATGTGTGCTGGTAGTACAGATACACGTCAGCCCCTGGAGGAGAACACTTGTGTGTGATATGTGTCTGAAGCACCAGTGATGTCGGCAGATATTTGATCCACCTCACAGGGCCCAATTTTATTTGATCAACTTTTTAAAATAATTTTAAACATTGTCTTTTCCCCCCCAATGACAGTTTGGTAGTTTTGTGTAGATTTAGAAATATTAACACTTTGTTAGTTGAGTCTAAATAATGGATTTTAGCTAATTTGCAAATTCCCCAGAAGTACCTGTGTGTGTGAAGTTCGATAAATCGCCTCGAGTGATGTCACTCGAGTCGGCTCTTGGTTCTTGGCTCTTGGTTCTCGGTTCTCGGTTCTTGGCTCTCGTTTCTCGGCTCTCGGCTCTTGGTTCTTGGTTCTCGGCCCTCGTCGGTTTGTCCCCTCATGAAGTTGAAGTCTCATCTCGTTTTCCGTCTCTTAAGATGCGGAGCAGCCGACCGCGCCGACGTCGGCGGAGCAGAAGATCGCCCCCAAACGGCAGCGGTGGAGCCCGGGCGTGTGCCACCGGGACCAGAACCAGCCGGGACCTTCCCGGTCGGAAGAGGAGCGTGAGGAGCTGAAGGAGGAGCCGAAGGAGGAGCCGAAGGAGGAGCCGAAGGAGGAGCCGAAGGAGGAGCCGAAGGAGGAGCTGTGGCTCAACGGGATGGAGCAGCAGCAGCAGCGAGCCCGAGCGGAGGACAGCGACGACGGGGACGACCTCACCAAAGAGCTCATCAAGACGGTGCAGCAGCTGGAAGACTGTCGGGCGGCGGAGGAGAGCAGGGAGCCGAGCCCCCCGGAGGACCCGGAGCACCCTCAGGAGAAGACCAGCACCACCTTGTACCGGTGCCACATATGCAACTACATCTTCACCAAGAAGACGGTGCTCACGCGGCACCTGAAGACGCACGAGAGCAAGTCGCGCGACGGCAAGGGGAACTTCGACTGTCACGTGTGCGGCAAGCGCATTCCGTGTCAGAGCAACCTGCAGAACCACATGAGGGTGCACACCGGGGAGAGACCCTACAGCTGTCACTTCTGCGGCAAGTGTTTCAAGCTGAAGGGACACATGACGGAGCACATCAGGACTCACACGGGGGAGAAACCCTTCAGCTGCCACGTGTGCGGCCAGTCCTTCAACCGAGGTTCCACGCTGAGGAAGCACGTGCTGGCCAAGCACAAAGAGGAGAGGCCGTACAAGTGCGGCGACTGCGACGAGTTGTTCACCGAGAGGCTGCTGATGAAGAGGCACATGAGGAAGGTCCACGGGGTGAAGCTGTCCACGAGTCAGAGCCCCCGCGTAGAGCTTCAGTAGAAAAGTAGATCTCGGTATCTTTCTAAGTGTGTTGATGCTTTGCTTATTCTGCATTATGCGAGACATTCCTCTTTTTTTTTCACAAGAAGCCACTTTTCTCAAATGTTAAATGTTGCCTATCATAAATAGACGTACTTTGTGCTTTTTTAAAATCTAGATTTAGCCAACGTGTTTTTTTTAAAGGGGATAGTGCGGTGAAGTGCGGACTTTGGTGAGCCGCCAATGCACAATGTGCGAGGGAACCGCCAGGCTAAAGTTATGGATGGTTTTAATATTTAAGGGTACAGCCAATCAACGAACAGAGTTTCTGGAGGACTATATACTGCCTGTCTGAAATTGGGGACCACAATCTAAACTCCTAGACGTGTGCTGGCGACATTTTCGGTTCTCCAACTGTTCATAACTTGTGTTGATCGTTAATATGAAGCACCAGAAATTCATTCTGCAGCATTGAAGACATTAAAGGTCAAACGGATGCCTGTGTTGCCTTTTTAAAATTAGATCTGCTTTTAACATCTTTGTAAAATCGTATTAATGTGCTCCATCATAACATATGTGATATATTGTACTGTGAATGTGTTTTATTTATATATATTGTATATAGTTGTATTTTTTTCAGTCGTCTTATAAACCTGATGTAAAACAGCAATGTAAACATAAAAGATGTGAATTTATGGCGAAAATGCATTTTTTTTCCTTCTTTTTCCTGAAGTAACGGAAGTAACGAGGGTTAGAATTAGAGACACAGAACTGGTGTGAACAATGTGGGTCAGAAAAGTATTAAAGTGTCTCCTTGTGCTTCCTGTGAGAAAAATGTGTCTGGTGTGGAAAAGGTCATGATGTAATACTATGACATGACCCATTCCGCTATTCGCCGGCAGGGGACAGCATTTCATCTGCTCACGTCTTTTGGTGAAGGACTAAAAGACACTGAGAAAAATCACATGGTAACGTTTTTGGCAATAAAAGATATATTCTGTCACCGACAGATTTATTTATTTATATTAAATACACCCAGTTCCACTAATTTACAATAGTTGGTTCCACACACACTGTCTCCAAAGGTCAAAGGTCAAAAGAAGAGAATATTATGAATACTGTGGAGATATTTCTCCACAATAACAACAACAATCAAGTTCAGAATTAAACTTGCATGCTTTTTTTATTAAAGTTTATATTCTGTGGACATTTATGAGACCTTTTGTGAGATCAAAGGTCAATACCACTACAGGTGTGTAGCTTCCCCATATACGTGTATAAGTGTGTGTATTATAATCTACTTATTATACTTAATACTTAATTACTTCAGACATATAATGTGAATGTTTTTGCTGCCCTGCAGCTGCATAGCAGCCTTCAAATTATTATAGCAATAAATGCCTTTCAACAAATTGTAAATATTTGTTATTTAAATGTGAGCATAGACTTACAACCCCAAAAATATATTCCAAACGATAGCGACGATGTATAAAAGCTATATACTTTTCAAAATATGTTTTATGTGTGTGGAAAAATAATAATGGCCGTAACAGTCGGGGTCGGGATGCGAGCCGAGAGCCCGCGCCTCTCCCCTGTGACGCGCCACAGAGCGTCACAGGGTCTCGGCTCGCGGGTTGAGAGTTTGTTTTGTTTGCATCCCAAACCAAACCAGCCAGGAAGAAAGTCTCGCGCTGTGGAAATGGACTCCGCCGACCAGGTGAGCATCGAGATCATCTGGACTCTGACATTTGGGATTATTTGGCTAAATTTATCCAGATATGTCGTTAATTGCCCCCCCCCACTCTCACGCGCACCTCCTGCAGCTCGCATCCATGGGGACGTTTCAAGTGCTCAAATTACCTCTGGGACTGATCCGTGTGTTGGAATGGGTGAGTTAGAACTTTGACTCTTTTTTTATTGTTGTTGTTGTTGCATGCAATGGCTTAATTATGCAACTATATCATGAACCGTATGTAACGAGCGCAGCTTTTCAATGAGGCCATATGCGCGTATTTCGGATGCGTTGTGCCAACACGGTGCGTTTTGCACCTTGCAGCGCGCGCACAACACATTGCCCCATTTTATTCCAAGAGAAATGAAGAGGAATCATCAGTGAGAGCGGAGTGACGGACCCTGAAGGCAACACAGAGATAATGGACTTTATTTGATGCGAGTTTAAAGAAATGACTGAAGCCTGAGGGAAGGGATATCTCTCTCTCTCTCTCTCTCTCTCTCTCTCTCTCTCTCTCTCTCTCTCTCTCTCTCTCTCTCTCTCTCTATCTCTCTCTCTCTCTCTCTCTGGTTCCCCGAGGAGCCCAGCTGGAAGAGGCAGATAAACACACAGGCTGGCTTAGCATCCACCCTCCTTCCACAATGCCACCGCTCTCCTGTTCAAAAGCCCTCGCCAGAAATGAGAAGGGGCTCAACCCGAGCCGAAAGATCACAGGGAGCGGAGGCAGCTGCAGGAGGGAGAGAGAGAAGGATGGAGAGAGAGAGAGGGAAAGGGAGAGAGAGAGATGTTTATCTGGGTGTGATAATTAGAGTATTTATCCTCTCACTCTTCTGGTCACTTTTCTTCTATTTGTTTGTTCGGATATGCACATGCCCCAATATTTATCAGTATTTATCAGTATGTATCAGTCCTTTCAGCTGCATATGATGTATAAATACGATCGAGCCTCATCTCTCCTCAAAACCAACCAAAACACGGAGAGGGAATTCCCTGCAGAGGTGTCAGCAGCAGGTGAAGCCGCCTCCATGAGGCCTGACGCCACGTATCCATACGGGTTATTTCTTTTTATTTCATAAATTTGACTATTTTGATACTCTTATTTTGAAATATGACCTTCTTTTAACCACCAGTTTGCATAATAGACCCGCTGATAACAGACAGTTTCAAATGTTTCTTCGTGGTTCCTCATGTCTGACCATAAATATTCTCCATAAAGGTCCTGAAGCCACAGGACGTGATGATGTCCTTTGTGTCCGCCTGTAAAACATTTAGCAACGTGGAATTAAAACCTATGTTTAAGCTGCATGTCTCCATGGCAACGTGGTGGATTTAATGAGTAACTGGGGCGAATGTTCTCCATTTGTTTTCTGCAGAACGAGTTTACCAACCAGATTTAAGAAGAATGGAATACAATATATATTGTTTGGCTTGAACAGTGGGAAGAAGGCGCTTTATAATCAAGATGAAACAGTGAAATAAAAAACATACAGTTATAATTATTTAACAGGTATTATCATTTTAATGTTAGTCAAACTAAACGTCAGCAACGTACCCATTCATGATGCTGATGACATATTCTCACATATTAAATAACCACCGCTCTGATTCATGTTCAGATAACATGCGCAGAGTGGGAAGTGTGGCTGAATGATCAAATAAGGCTGACGCTTATTAAATAGCGCCCCCTGGAGGCCGAAGGGCGCTCCGACTAAAGAGCCCCCCCCCCCCTCTCCCCCTCCCCGAGCTGCCTGTTGTGTGGGAGAGGCCAGGATGATTATGGTGATCAGGGTTGTGAGAACACTTGAGGCTTTAAAGCTGCGCACATTAAGGGCAGTGTGTGTGTGTGTGTGTGTGTGTGTGTGTGTGTGTGTGTGTGTGTGTGTGTGTGTGTGTGTGTGTGTGTGTGTGTGTGTGTGTGTGTGTGTGTGTGTGTGTGTGTGTGTGTGTGCGTGTGTGTGTGTGCATGTGTGTGTACTAGCTAAGTGTGTTGGTTTCAGTGTTGGGCAAGTTACTGAAAATTAGTAATTAGTTATAGTTACTAGTTACTTCTTTTAAAAGTAATTTAATTACTTTACTAGTTACTGTATATCAAAAGTAATTAGTTACTAGGGAAAGTAACTTTTAAGTTACTTTTATGTCTGCTTTTTTAATGTCATGAACAGTACTGAACAGTCAAACACAATAAACATATGTTGTAGACCTATTTATTGCAATCAACAGGGCAACAGGCCTTCAAATCAAGCAGGAGTACAAAAGTCCCTTTTTTAGTTAACTTAATACAAAATAACTGTCTCAGTGATTTAACAGTGTTTTTTTTTACCACATTAGGCCCAATGAAATAAAAGTGATTGGCCTACACAGTATTAACAGTAAGAGAAAACAAAGGTGCCTTGAGGTGCTGCATATAATTGAGGGGGGGGTGCTAGTGAGGCGTGTACGTGCTGATCTGGAGTCAGTTTGGTAGGATTTGGGTATAAATAAATTATTTCATTTAAAATATGGATTTTTATTTAAAGATATTCATGTAATTTGCATGCAAAATAGGTCTACCCGAACCAGCGGACACAAAATTCAACCAGCGGCAAAAACCGCGGACCTGGCAACACTGGAAGTGGCTGTCAATCACAGTGTGGCACCGTGCATGCTGGTCGAGGGGGCGTGCCTGTGATTGGCGGAGTAGAGGGGAGGCGTGCCTGTGATTGGCGGAGTAGAGGGGAGGCGGGGTTAACCTGTCGGAAAACGGAAGTTACGGGTGGTTGACGGGAACCGTTGTTGTTGATGTTCGAGCTGCTGAGCTGAGAGGAGCAGCTGTCTGTGTTGGTGAATGCCCAATAAAGGGAGGAATAATAACGTCGCCCCGTCTCCGTGTCATCAGTCCATAACGTCCGAGACGTTACAATATCATTGCGCCACCAAGGTCCTGCGATGTCAGATCAGAAGCAGCTAAAGTAGCCTAGCTTGTCTTCTTGTCTGCAAGTGTTCATTTTTCACAAAAGAGAGTAACGCGAGTAACCAACTCATTTAAATTTCAGTAACTGTAACTGCGTTAGTTGATTTAAAAAATACTTCGTTACACGCTCGTTACCGCTAAAAGTAGTGGAATTACAGTAACGCGTTACTTTGTAACGCGTTACTCCCAACACTGGTTGGTTTCCTGCTTTGCAGCCCGATATCACGGACATAATAACGATTCCAGTTCATAGTAATGGCATCAAATCGTTTTTGTCCCTGAATGCACCACGGTGGTCCCCATTAGCTATTTACTATTGCATGCATCGGTTTATTAAAGACATATTGTATATGTGGTCGCACAGCAGGGTGTGTTGTGGTCAACATTAAATTGCATTTTTATCAAACTAGTAAGAATTGTTGTTTTCTAAAAAAATATAAATAAATAAATGTAATATAAATATCCACATCTTTAGCAGCACTCTCTAGTAAATGTTCATTTCCTCTCCAGCTTTGAGGTCGACTAATTAAACTATTTAAAGGTCCGTGTGATGGAGCATTTAAAAACAAACTGGTTGGAGACCGCTGCTCTAATCCGACTAAATGAAGAGATGTGTCTATGACTTCAGTCCCGCTGTTCACGGAGTAGAGAGGTGATACTGACCTGCAGTGGTCAATATTATGACAACAAACGGGCTCTGACCTCAGCTCTGACCTCAGGGTCACGGCCAAAACGCTGAATCCATTTCCCTGTCGTCAACGTCGTCCGTTCTCAGTCTTAAATCCGATTTTTGTCTTTTTCTTCCTCCGTTCAGCTCTTTTCCATCTTTGCCTTCGGGACCTGCGGCGGCTACTCGGGGCGGCTGGCGATCAGCGTGGACTGCATGGAGAAGGCCAGCAGCAACCTCAGCATCGGCATTGACTTTGCGTATCCTTTCAGGTGAGGAGGAGGAGGAGGAGGAGGAGGAGGAGGAGGGCTTCATCTGTTCGTCTCAAACTTCAATGGCAGAGATATGAATCTGGTTCTGAGTCATGATGGAGCCACAAGGAGTACAGTAGACACAACTGAAACCAACCAGGGTTCTCTAAGGAACCATTTCCTTGAAGAGTTCTTCAAAGAACCCATAAAGGTGCCTCAAATAACCTTGAAAAAATGGTTCTTCAAGGCCCCATTTATGGTTCCACAAAGAACCTTTCAAACCAGGGTTCTTTAAAAGAACCATTTCCTTAAAGAGTTCTTCAAATAACCTAATGGTGCCTCAAAGAAAAAATGGTTCTTCAGTAGGTGATGGTTCTTCGTAGAACCACAAAGCCTTAAAGAACCATTTAAGAACCATTATTCCCCCCTGTGTGTGTGTGTGTGTCAGGCTGCACCAGGTGTCCTTCGAGGCGCCCGTGTGTGAGGGCACGCGGCGGGAGCGTGTGTTCCTCATTGGAGACTCTTCATCCTCCGCAGAGTTCTTCGTCACCATCGCCGTCTTCGCCTTCCTGTATTCCCTCGCCGCCACCGGCGTCTACGTCTTCTTTCAGAACACGTACCGGGAGAACAGCCGAGGACCCCTCGTCGTGAGTACCGGGACGTTCACAGCCTTCAGGGGGCTCACAGAACCATGGAGGTGGCATATGGAACCCGGAAATGGTTCTTCAGAGCGATGCCATAGGAGAACCATTTCTGGTTCCACAAAGAACCTTTCAAACCAGGGTTCTTTAAAGAACCATTTCCCTAAATAGTTCTTCAAAAAACCTATAAATGTGTCTCAAAGAGCCTTCAAAAATGGTTCTTTAAGGCACCATTTATGGTTCAATAGAGAACCCTTCAAACTAGGGTTCTTTAAGGAACCATTTCCTTGAAGAATTCTTCAAAGAACCTATAAAGGTGTCTCAAAGAACCTTAAAAAAATGGTTCTTCAAGTCACCATTTCTGGTTCCACATAGAACCTTTCAAACCAGGGTTCCTTAAAGAACCATTTCCTTAAAGAGTTCTTCAAAGAACCTATAAAGGTGTCTCAAAGAACCTTATAAAGATGTTTTTAAGGCACCATTTATGGTTCAATAAAGAATCTTTCAAACCAGCGTTCTTTAAAGAACCATTTCCTAAATAGTTCTTTAAAGAACCTATAATAGTGCCTCAAACAAATGAATGGTTCCTCAGTAGGTGATGGTTCTTCGTAGAACCACAAAGCCTTTTTAAAGAACCTTTATTTTTCTCAGTGTGGTTCCTTAACCCTTAAACTCCCGACCAACTCCATTCCTCTGTTTCCAGAGGATTCGTGGACCCCCGCCATGCGTCCTCAAAGTAACGTTGTGGCTCGTTGAGCTGACCTCTCTCCTCCGCCAGGACTTCATCGTCACGGTGGTGTTCTCCTTCCTGTGGCTCGTCAGCTCCTCCGCCTGGGCCAAGGCTCTGTCCGACGTCAAGATGGCCACCGATCCCGAGGAGGTGCAGCTCCTCGTCTCGGCCTGCAGAGTCCAGACCAACAAGTGCGGCTCCGTTCAGGGGCCCCGCTGGTCCGGACTCAACACCTCAGTGGTAGAAGAATATTAACAGACGATAACAAATCATTTGCCCGTGCGTAACGGTCAATAATCTCTAATTTGCCCGACGACGCTTTTGTTTTATTCTCTTTTTTCCCGCTTCAGGTTTTCGGGTTCCTGAACTTCGTCCTCTGGGCCGGGAACATCTGGTTTGTCTTCAAGGAGACCGGTTGGCACAAGGGCGCCTCGAGGTCAGTGGGCGGAGCCTCCGAGAAGCAGTCCGGCACCTTTACCCAGCAGACCCAACACCAGGGGAGCTTCGACCAATCGAGGAGCTACAGTGCCCATGGAGACCTCAGCCAGGTGAGCGGAGCCACCTCCTACTCCAATCAAATGTAGCCGTGCCTTTTTGATAGGAGAGGAGGAGTAGAAGTAAACCTTTTTTGTTGATACTAGTGTTGGGTATCATGCAACATTATTATATTTAGCCTTTTCCTCCTTCTTTGTCAGGTTGTTTGCTGGATGTTGTATTTATTGTAGTTTTAACTCATAAGTGATGATGTGAGTAATTCACATTCACTGTTTTCACTGGATTTGTTGCTCTTTGTTCGGAACATTCTTCAAATTGCCGAAACGGCGTCGTATCGGTGCTATTATGCCTTCTGTGAAACGAGTTAAATTAAAAAAGAAGAAAATATTTGATCTGTGAAAGTGTACAAACATCATATTGTCCTCCTGGCTCATTACTGAATAATATTATTGTTTTCTCATCTAACGAACTATATTTTGATAATGAGTATTTCTAATTCAGTTTCTCAATATACTTTAGTGAAATGTAGGTGTTATATTTGTTATAAGTCAATAAAGTGTATTGAACGTCCGTGTGTGTATGTGTGTAAATGTGTGCAGCTCCATGTGTGTATAATGTGTATATTTTACAGGCACTCGAGTTAATAAATGTACAACCTGCCAACGGGGTGTTTTTTCTTAGTTGTTGCGTCACTGTACACCAGATCTTATGCGGTTGACCTCTGACCTGTTGCCTTGGTTACCACAGAAGCAGAGATACGTCTTTGTAGGATGCTCCTTGTCTCGTGAGAACTAGAAACCCCACAATGCTAAAGTGTGTCTGTGGCAAGATGTGAAATATTCTACAGACGAGACTCTACGACGTGCACGACTTCATCTCACGTGCACACTCGCAACAAATGAGCGACACACATGTAGCGTGTAGAGAAATAGTGTTTCCCATGTGTGGAATTTATAGTTTATTTCCATAACACGGATCTCACAACACTTGTACAAACATATGTCTTATCATTCATATCAGGAATCACAATGACATGTTCACATACTCCGGTTATATAACATATGACAAAATGGTACATTTTGATTCTAAACTTAAAACCCAAGGTGAAGATAATAAATGTGAACCAAGCTGAAAAAAAACTACATCGTGGCTCTAGAGGTCTACCAGGCATGTGCAGGCCTTCACGAGGCGTTTGAGGACCTCTTGCTGACAAAGAAACGAAGGAATGCGACGCGATAGAAAAAGGTTCTACGTTTATAAACTACATCTGGATAAACCTCCTGAATGTTGGAGGCAAAAAAACTGAAATATAGTTCTATGTTTATTCTCTCCTTTCTGTTAGAAAGCGATTTATAGAATATTACTTCAATGTTGTGTTTGACCTGTCACTATGTACACTTTAGATCTACGGTGTCATGGCGATGAACCATGTGGCGCTCACAATTAAACCTAAAACTTTTTTAGTTTTTTCGTTTTACACTCAGGGATGTGTGTGGGGGGGGAGTGGCTGTGCTGTTGTGTTCTTTCCTGCGTTGGGTTCTGTCTTTCGGCCTTTGTTGAAGTTGTACGTGTTCAAACTGAATTCAGTCAACAGATTGCGTGCCGCTGACAGCCGCTTGAGGCGAGTCTGAAGGTGGATTCTCTGGTTCTTTATGCCAGGGTCCTCTTGAAGGAGACACTCTGTTATCTTCTTGTCTTGAAACAACTGCAGCATCTCCCTCTGCAGCTGGTTGACAGACTGCTGCAGCACCTGGTAGCGGATCACCAGCGGGATCTGGTCGGCGAGGCGCCGGCCGGCGATCTGCGGTTCAGAAAAGGAGAAGTCGGGCCGTCATGCTGTTACCCGTCACTGTGACAAGAACACCTGTGTTTGGTTTACACCGTTAGCACACATGGTTCGTACCGGAGGTTGTTAGAAATTATTTACTCTGCTGCATTTTGAATATGAAAATGTATTCTACTCAGTGGCGGCTGGCCAATAGAGAGCCACGGGGCCTTGCCCCACCCACCTTGAGTCCAGAAAAACAACGATTATTATAATTATATTCATAAATTATACAAATTGTCAATATGTATGTTTTGGAGATATGGAATATACCCAGTAATATTCTTTAAATAGGATATCTTCGGAAAATATATGCTTTTCCTGCATGTCTCCGCTGCACTGGGGCCGAATCGTTTTGGCCCAAAAGAGGCGGGGCTAAGAAACAGTTTAGCCTATTACTGATCAAAGATAATGAGTGATGTACAATTAAGCCAATCCACGTCCAATAAGTTCTAATGGAGTAGGAGGAGGTGCGGATTAAAATAAACCTTTTCTTTCTGATCTTTTTTTACATTGTATAAAATGTGCGATGTAAAACATGATGTGAGGAAGAGAAATAAAACATCCTGCATGTCGATTACACTTACTTTGTAGTAGGTCTTCAGGTGTTTGACCATCTCTCTCAGGGTGCCCCCGCTGTCATTGATCAAAGTGCTTCGATTGAATGGAAGAGAAGTCGGACTGTATGAAGGTGAAGTCGGACTGTATGAAGGTGAAGTCGAACTGTATGGAGGAGAAGTCGGAGTATAATTCTGCATCTCTTCCCTCTTCCTCTTCCCTAACTTCTTGCTGTACGTGCTGTCCTGAGTGTAAACAAGCAGCTCCATCTTAAACTGAGTCCTCAGCATGGACTCTGCTGCGATCTCCTTCTCCTTTCTGATGGCTTCAATCTTCATCTAAAGGAAATATAAAATGATCAGGTCAATATTCAACGATGTTTAGTGATGTATGCAAATAAAGGAAAGCAGATTATACCTGGGCTGTTTTGATGAGTAGGAAATCCAACCAAGCTGCTCTCAGCCAACTTCGACAGCTCTTTGGCCACAACGTCTAAACAGAGAACAAATCAGACAATACAAGATCTAAATGAACCTCAAAGTGGTACACATATCATTGTAGCGTCAACGTATGACATACCCAGGGATGGGTAGGACTATCGTTTTTTTCTTTTCTTTTTCGATACCGGTGCTAAACCGGTAGCCTACTTTTAAAAAGATACCGGTTCCTAAACGGTGCCTGAACCGATGGTTAAAAAAGAAGAAGCACAAAACGACGATGGACAATGACGACATTAAAAACCTCTTCGGCCAGATTCCCTGTAAAAGCCGTTCTCATGGAGCACTGACAACAAACGGATATCAGAATGTCGCGCTCGTAGCTCGCGCTAGCTCATAGCTCGCACTAGCTTAAACATGGTTATCATGGCTAATTTCTCATTTGTTGGCCTACTTTTATGAATGCAAGACTTGCAATCAACATTAAAGTACTAATCTGAGTTAAAGCTGCTCTTGTCATCATCGGTCACCCCCATTTTTAAGGATACCGTCTCCCCATCGCGCCCAGCCTGACCGCTAATGTGCTCGGCAGGGTTAACGCAAACAATCAAACAGGTGCATGCTGGTGTTAAATGCTAGGCTATCGTAACCTGCTCACCAAAGAAGTTCACAATAATATATTTTTTCAATTTCAATCGGCTCTGGCACCGAAAGGAAGCACCGAAGCGTGCGTTGCGTTTCGGTCCGGTCGGCACCGGTCGTAGCCTACAGTCACCTGTAACATATTGGCCCCGGTTTTCGGTCCCCAACCCAAGACATACCTGCCACTTCCTTGAGTGTCAGGATGGCGGGCCCCTCCAGCTGTCTGATCTGCTCCTTCACCATGTCCTCAAAGGTCTTGTAGTTTATGAACCCCGGCAGTTCTCTTCCGCGGTACCTCCGTTCATACTCACTCACCTCCTTCTCGATGTTCAGGTTGACTGCAATGGGGACGAATGTGTGAAAGATAGTACGGAAACCACATCCAACACTCGGCGTAAGAACCAGGTTCTTGATGCACTCACATTGTATTCCGTGGTCCTCGATGATCTTTTTCCAAGCCGCAAACCGTTCTCTGAGCGTGGCAAAGATAGATAGATAGATATATACTTTATTAATCCCCAAGGGGAAATTTGTCGAGTCAGTAGCAGCAACACACAAGAATTTAAAAAAAAAAAAAAAAAAAAAAAAAAAAAAAAATTATAAGAAGGGTTAGGGTGATCTGGCAAGAGGTGAACTGTTGTAGAGCCTCATAGCCGTCGGCAGGAATGTTCTCCTGTATCTCTCCTTGTGGCAGCGGAGCGTGAGGAGACGTCTGGAGAAAGTACTCCTCTGTCCCTGTAGGAGGTGGTGGATGGTGGTCCGGGTTGTCCAATATGGACACCAGTTTCTTCAACGTCCTCCTCTCCACCACCTGTTCCAGGTGCTCCAGCTGGCAGCCGATGATGGAGCCAGCCTTCCTAACCAGTTTGTTAAGGCGGCTGGTGTCACCGGCTCGATGCTGCTCCCCAGCAGACAATGGCAAAGTGCAGCACACTGGCCACAACCGACTGGTAGAATAACTCCAGCATCTTGCTGCACGTTGAAGGATCGAAGCTTTCTCAGGAAAAAGTCGACTCATCCCCTTCTTGTACACAGCGTTGATGTTGGCCTTCCAGTTCAGTCGGCTGTCGATGGAGACGCCCAGGTACTTGTACTCCTCCACCATGTCCACGTCCACTCCCAGGACACTCAGAGGTGTAGGAGCTGTCGCCTTCCTCCTGAAGTCCACCACCATCTCTCTGGTCTTGGCCACGTTCAGCGGCAGGTGGAGCTCATCGCCCACTTTACAAGTCACTCACCACTGCCTGTACTCCTCCTCCCGTCCATCCCTAATACACCCGACCACTGCAGAATCATCAGAGTACTTCTGCAGATGGCATGACTCCGTGTTGTACTGGAAGTCACTGGTGTACAGGGTGAAGAGGAGGGAGACAGAACAGTTCCCTGTGGGGCTCCAACATCACTGACCACCGTTCCAGACAGCACGGCCCATTCTAACAAACTGTGGTCTGCCTGTGAGGTAGTCAGTGATCCAGGAGATGGTGGACGCGTCCACACGGCCACCACAGCTTCTCACTCAGCAGCAGTGGCTGGATGGTTCTTCAAGTCACGATTTCTAGTTCTACAAAGGACCTTTCAAACCAGGGTTCCTTAAAGAACCATTTTCTTAAAGAGTTCTTCAAAGAACCTATAAAGGTGTCTCAAAGAACCTTATAAAGATGTTTTTAAGGCACCATTTATGGTTCAATAAAGAATCTTTCAACCAGCGTTCTTAAAGAACCATTTCAAATAGTTCTTTAAAGAACCTATAATAGTGCCTCAAACAAATGAATGGTTCCTCAGTAGGTGATGGTTCTTCGTAGAACCACAAAGCCTTTTTAAAGAACCTTTATTTTTCTCAGTGTGGTTCCTTAACCCTTAAACTCCCGACCAACTCCATTCCTCTGTTTCCAGAGGATGCGTGACCCCGCCATGCGTCCCTCAAAGTAACGTTGTGGCTCGCTGAGCTGACCCTCTCTCCTCCGTCAGGACTTCATCGCCACGGTGGTGTTCTCCTTCCTGTGGCTCGCCAGCTCCTCCGCCTGGGCCAAGGCTCTGTCCGACGCCAAGATGGCCACCGATCCCGAGGAGGTGCAGCCTCCTCTCGGCCTGCAGAGTCCCAAGAGAACAAGTGCGGCTGCGTTCAGGGCCCCGCTGGTCCGGACTCAACACCTCAGTGGTAGAAGAATATTAACAGACGATAACAAATCATTTGCCCGTGCGTAACGGTCAATAATTCTAATTGCCCGACGACGCTTTTGTTTTATTCTCTTTTTCCCGCTTCAGGTTTTCGGGTTCCTGAACTGGCTCCTCTGGGCCGGGAACATCTGGTTTGTCTTCAAGGAGACTGTTGGCACAAGGGCGCCTCGAGGTCAGTGGCGGAGCCTCCGAAGCAGTCCGCACCTTTACCCAGCAGACCCAACACCAGGAGCTTCACCAATCGAGAGCTACAGTGCCATGGAGACCTCAGCCAGGTGAGTGGAGCTACCTCCTACCCAATCAAATGTAGCCGGTTTTGATAGGAGAGAGGAGTAGAAGTAAACCTTTTTGTTGATACTAGTGTTGGGTATCATGCAACATTATTATATTTAGCCTTTCCTCCTTCTTTGTCAGGTTGTTTGCTGGATGTTGTATTTATTGTAGTTTTAACTCTCAAGTGATGATGTGAGTAATTCATTCACTGTTTTACTGGATTTGTTGCTCTTTGTTCGGAACATTCTTCAAATTGAAACGGCGTCGTATCGGTGCTATTATGCCTTCTGTGAAACGAGTTAAATTAAAAAAGAAGAAAATATTTGATCTGTGAAAGTGTACAAACATCATATTGTCCTCCTGGCTCATTACTGAATAATATTATTGTTTTCTCAATCTAACTATATTTTGATAATGAGTATTTCTAATTCAGTTTCTCAATATACTTTAGTGAAATGTAGGTGTTATATTTGTTATAAGTCAATAAAGTGTATTGAACGTCCGTGTGTGTATGTGTGTAACTGTGTGCAGCTCCATGTGTGTATAATGTATATTTACAGGCACTCGAGTTAATAAATGTACAACCTGCCAACGGGGTGTTTTTTCTTAGTTGTTGCGTCACTGTACACCAGATCTTATGCAGTTGACCTCTGACCTGTTGCCTTGGTTACCACAGAAGCAGAGATACGTCTTTGTAGGATGCTCCTTGTCTCGTGAGAACTAGAAACCCCACAATGCTAAAGTGTGTCTGTGGCAAGATGTGAAATATTCTACAGACGAGACTCTACGACGTGCACGACTTCATCTCACGTGCACACTCGCAACAAATGAGCGACACGTGCACGACACACATGTAGCGTGTAGAGAAATAGTGTTTCCCATGTGTGGAATTTATAGTTTATTTCCATAACACGGATCTCACAACACTTGTACAAACATATGTCTTATCATTCATATCAGGAATCACAATGACATGTTCACATACTCCGGTTATATAACATTATGACAAAATGGTACATTTTGATTCTAAACTTAAAACCCAAGGTGAAGATAATAAATGTGAACCAAGCTGAAAAAAAACTACATCGTGGCTCTAGAGGTCTACCAGGCATGTGCAGGCCTTCACGAGGCGTTTGAGGACCTCTTGCTGACAAAGAAACGAAGGAATGCGACGCGATAGAAAAAGGTTCTACGTTTATAAACTACATCTGGATAAACCTCCTGAATGTTGGAGGCAAAAAAACTGAAATATAGTTCTATGTTTATTCTCTCCTTTCTGTTAGAAAGCGATTTATAGAATATTACTTCAATGTTGTGTTTGACCTGTCACTATGTACACTTTAGATCTACGGTGTCATGGCGATGAACCATGTGGCGCTCACAATTAAACCTAAAACTTTTTTTTTTTTTTCGTTTTACACTCAGGGATGTGTGTGGGGGGGAGTGGCTGTGCTGTTGTGTTCTTTCCTGCGTTGGGTTCTGTCTTTCGGCCTTTGTTGAAGTTGTACGTGTTCAAACTGAATTCAGTCAACAGATTGCGTGCCGCTGACAGCCGCTTGAGGCGAGTCTGAAGGTGGATTCTCTGGTTCTTTATGCCAGGGTCCTCTTGAAGGAGACACTCTGTTATCTTCTTGTCTTGAAACATCTGCAGCATCTCCCTCTGCAGCTGGTTGACAGACTGCTGCAGCACCTGGTAGCGGATCACCAGCGGGATCTGGTCGGCGAGGCGCCGGCCGGCGATCTGCGGTTGAGAAAAGGAGAACAGTCGGGCCGTCATGCTGTTACCCGTCACTGTGACAAGAACACCTGTGTTTGGTTTACACCGTTAGCACACATGGTTCGTACCGGAGGTTGTTAGAAATTATTTACTCTGCTGCATTTTGAATATGAAAATGTATTCTACTCAGTGGCGGCTGGCCAATAGAGAGCCACGGGGCCTTGCCCCACCCACCTTGAGTCCAGAAAAACAACGATTATTATAATTATATTCATAAATTATACAAATTGTCAATATGTATGTTTTGGAGATATGGAATATACCCAGTAATATTCTTTAAATAGGATATCTTCGGAAAATATATGCTTTTCCTGCATGTCTCCGCTGCACTGGGGCCGAATCGTTTTGGCCCAAAAGAGGCGGGGCTAAGAAACAGTTTAGCCTATTACTGATCAAAGATAATGAGTGATGTACAATTAAGCCAATCCACGTCCAATAAGTTCTAATGGAGTAGGAGGAGGTGCGGATTAAAATAAAGCTTTTCTTTCTGATCTTTTTTTACATTGTATAAAATGTGCGATGTAAAACATGATGTGAGGAAGAGAAATAAAACATCCTGCATGTCGATTACACTTACTTTGTAGTAGGTCTTCAGGTGTTTGACCATCTCTCTCAGGGTGCCCCCGCTGTCATTGCTCAAAGTGCTTCGATTGAATGGAAGAGAAGTCGGACTGCATGAAGGTGAAGTCGGACTGTATGAAGGTGAAGTCGAAGTATAATTCTGCATCTCTTCCCTCTTCCTCTTCCCTAACTTCTTGCTGTACGTGCTGTCCTGAGTGTAAACAAGCAGCTCCATCTTAAACTGAGTCCTCAGCATGGACTCTGCTGCGATCTCCTTCTCCTTTCTGATGGCTTCAATCTTCATCTAAAGGAAATATAAAATGATCAGGTAAATATTCAACGATGTATGCAAATAAAGGAAAGCAGATTATACCTGGGCTGTTCTGATGAGGTTAGGAAATCCAACCAAGCTGCTCTCAGCCAACTTCGACAGCTCTTTGGCCACAACGTCTAAACAGAGAACAAATCAGACAATACAAGATCTAAATGAACCTCAAAGTGTTACACATATCATTGTAGTGTCAACGTATGACATACCCAGGGATGGGTATCGTTTTTTCTTTTCTTTTTCGATACCGGTGCTAAACCGGTAGCCTACTTTTAAAAAGATACCGGTTCCTAAACGGTGCCTGAACCGATGGTTAAAAAAGAAGAAGCACAAAACGACGATGGACAATGACGACATTAAAAACCTCTTCGGCCAGATTCCCTGTAAAAGCCGTTTTCATGGAGCACTGACAACAAACGGATATCAGAATGTCGCGCTCGTAGCTCGCACTAGCTCATAGCTCGCGCGAGCTTAAACATGGTTATCATGGCTAATTTCTCATTTGTTGGCCTACTTTTATGAATGCAAGACTTGCAATCAACATTAAAGTACTAATCTGAGTTAAAGCTGCTCTTGTCATCATCGGTCACCCCCATTTTTAAGGATACCGTCTCCCCATCGCGCCCAGCCTGACCGCTAATGTGCTCGGCAGGGTTAACGCAAACAGTCAAACAGGTGCATGCTGGTGTTAAATGCTAGGCTATCGTAACCTGCTCACCAAAGAAGTTCACAATAATATATTTTTTCAATTTCAATCGGCTCTGGCACCGAAAGGACGCATCAAGTTGCAATGCGTTCGGTTCGTCCGTCACCGGTCGGTAGTTTACAGTCACCGGTAACATATTGACCTGCTCGGTCCCACCCCAAGACATACCTGCCACTTCCTTGAGTGTCAGGATGGCGCGCCCCTCCAGCTGTCTGATCTGCTCCTTCACCATGTCCTCAAAGGTCTTGTAGTTTATGAACCCGGCAGTTCTCTTCCGCGGTACCTCCGCTCATACTCACTCACCTCCTTCTCGATGTTCAGGTTGACTGCAATGGGGACGAATGTGAAAGATAGTACGGAAACCACATCCAACACTCGGCGTAAGAACCAGGTTCTTGATGCACTCACATTGTATTCCGTGGTCCTCGATGATCTTTTTCCAAGCCGCAAACCGTTCTCTGAGCGTGGCAAAGATGTTGACCCTGCCTCCGATTTTGATTTCTTCCCCTGTGGTGAGGGTGATGGCGTCCGTTGTAAACGCTGCCACCGTCTAAGATGAAACAGGTTGGAGTTAAACCGGATGGAGGCGGTGCGGTGTGATGCCGGCGAAGGCTCGCGTACTCACATCGATGAGGAAACCCAGTTCCTCCGCTGCGTCGGCTGGGGGTCCAACGCCACAGCGGTCCAGCTTCGCCTGAGTCTCCGTCAGTTTCTTCTGTATCTGGACTTCCAGTTGAGGCAGAGACCTCTGTGAATCACACGCGTCACACCTTTAACAACCCAAAAACGCTCTGCGGTGAACCATCGCGGCGAAGCACTGAGAAGCGTTCACCTTGATGTGATGCACCAACTCCAGGGTGAGCTTTTCCGCCAGTTTAGGAACAGTAGCGAGGTTTTCCTTGTAGAGAATCCTACAGCAAAAAAAATAAAACACGAGCGGGTGGAAAATACACGGACGGGGAAACGGAATTTTTCATAAATTACTCCCAAAAATAACGAACTCACTTGAAATGAGCATGATCGTTGAAGAACTCCTTTTCCCTTCTCGTTGCTTCTGGAAGAGACACCCTCTCCGTGATCTCCTTCTGACCCCGGCACCTGACGATCATGTAGCCCTTCTTCAGGGGGATGACCTCGTTGCGGACGATTTCAACCACAGACTCTTCCGTGCCTTTGTCCACCAGGTCGGGCTTGGTCAAGACGCCTTGGAGAGACAAAAAAAACGTCTAAACTCTCTAAAAGTCAAGTAGCCGGTCCGAGTGGTCCTCTTCGAGCCCCATTTACCCGAGCCATCTTCAGAGCCTCCGTGGTCGCTATGTCCACGTTGGATGGAACCACCACCAAGCTGATGGTCTCTTGTTTTTTTATAATCGTCTGGATCAGTCTCTTTATCTGAAGGTATTAATCCAGTTGAAGTTATAAACCCTAAAAATACACAATCACTACGACAGATCTCACTGTCTTTACCCTTCCACTTTCTACTGAATAAAAGTTCCCCGTGGGGCTGTTGAGTGTTTTGGGGGTCCTGAACTAGAGTACCTGGTCTCCGATGTCCTTCGGTTGGTTCTTTACAGCCACCCTGGTGATGCCGGGCAGGTCAATGAGCGTCAGGTCTGGAACATCAGGAGAGGCGATCTCCAGACTGATGAGGTCATCACTGATCCCATTCCCCACCCCGGCCATTGCATTCTGAGCTGGAGAGAGAGAGGACACGACGTTTGACAATTACAGGGACAAAGTGTTGATCACTGAAACCTAAAAGAACCAGGAGCTCCACCAATACTCGTCTTTTATAGTCGCATTACATAACTGTGAGTACTGTACCTTCTCTAATCAAGCTGTCCACATCTGCAGGGTCTTCTATCTCTATTTCATGGTCCTGGTAGCTTATCTTCCCGTACCAGTCCTCTCCTTCTCTCCTTCTCTTCATCTTCAGTTCCAGAGGACATCTCGTCACGATGCCTGAATGAGTGAAGAGTAAAGATGATGATGAGGAGGAGGAGGGGGAAATGAAATGAAGTGAAGTGTGCTGGATGAAATCATAACAATGAAACTGTCTTCATTAAAGAGGGAATTTATATCTACTGACTGAAAATGAAAGCCGTTAAAACTAAATTTTATGATTTGTTTGATATAGATTTTAATTAGAGTCAGCCATTGAGGAGGCACTTGGATGCAGCTAGGAGGCCATGACATGGTTATCTTCAAGCACTCTGCGGACTAAGGTAAACACTCCCTCAGGAAACAAGGCCAAGAAAGATGCACTTCAACCAGGGATGTTGAGGATTGAGGTCAGCCGTGGTCACACCCTGCTCTCTGGCATTTATAAAGCCAATGACACATGTTGAGTTGTCAAGTTGACAATGGAGACGTGCTCAGTTGTTCTGTGGCATTCTTGATTGTGTTTTTATCTTAGTGTTGACACAGTGCCTTCATTTAAACCTGTTGGACCACACATGCAGGTTTGGATATTTCTATCGCCCAGTTCACAATAAAGACGTGACATGGCGTGTTTGTTGTTGTAGTGTTGACACAGTGCCTTCATTAACAGCTGCTGTACCACACATGAAGGTTTTGATGTGATCATCTTACAGTTGAACATGAATGCCCACACTAATAAAAAAAACACACATAATAAAAACAGAAAGGATCTTTCCAGCTTGTTGTGGTTATTATACTGCCCCGCGTGGCCAAAGGCAGTCACTGATGATGGTTTTACGGTTTAACTATTCTTTTATTGATTTGTACTCTAACAAATGCACTTTGTGTGACGTAAGGTAACACGCAACGTATATGTCAAGATTCAAGATTCAAGATGTTTTATTTGTCACATACACACACAGGGTGTGCAGTGAAATGAAAGTGGCAATGCTCAGCAGGAATGTGCAAGGGCAACAAGTACACACTATTTACAATAAAAAACAACACAATATTTACAGTAAGTGTGTGTATGTGTGTGTGTGTGTGTGTGTGTGTGTGTGTGTGTGCCTAAGAGGGGCAGTTGTGTGGGTCTATGTGGGGGTCCTGGTGAGGTCGGAGTTCACAGTCCTGATGGCCTGAGGAAAGAAACTCCGTCTCAGTCTCTCTGTTCTTGCAGCGTGACTACGGGCGCCTGCCTGACCGCAGCAGCTGAAACAGTCTGTTGTTGGGGTGGTGAGGATCCTTCATGATCCTGCCGGCTCTGGTTCTGCACCTCCTGGTGTACAAGTCCTGCAGGGTGGGAGTGTAGTTCAATAGTGCGTTCAGCCGAACGCTCTCTGCAGAGCCTTCCTGTCCTGGAGACAGTTGCCAAACAGGCTGTGATGCTTCCTGTCAGGGCGCTCTCTACGCCTACAGCTCCAGAGTAGAAGGACTGAAGGATCCTCTGGGAAACTTTAAATTTCCTCAGCTGCCTGAGGTGGTAGAGGCGCTGCCTTGCCTTTCTCACCAGAGTGTCTGTGTTTGTTGACCATGTCAGATCCTCGGTGATGTGGACTCCCAGGTATTTATACTCGCTCACCCTCTCCACAGTAGTCCCGTTAATCCCCAGTGGTGAGTACGTCCTCAGTTGTTGTACCTCCTGAAGTCCACAATCAGCTCCTTAGTTTTGGTGACATTCATGATGAGGCTGTTGTCCTGGCACCAGAGTGACAGATCAGCAACTTCCTCCAGGTAGGCCTTCGCCGTTGTCGGAGATCAGGCCCACCACCACTGTGTCATCCATAACTTGATGATGGTGTTGGAGCTGAACCTGGCCACACAGTCATGTGTGTACAGGAACAGTAGGGGGCTGAGGACGCAACCTGGGGGATCCTGTGTTCAGGGTGAGGGATTTGGGTGTGTCTGCCCACCCTGACCACCTGTGGCCTGGCGGTCAGGAAGTCCAGGATCCAAGCACACAGGGGTGTTCAGTCCCAGCTCAATCAGCTTGCCGGCCAGTCTGGAGGGACTATGGTGTTGAAAGCTGAACTATAATAATGAACAATGAGCAGTCTCACATAGCCCCTCCTCTGGCTGTCCAGATGAGAGAGTGTGGTGTGCAGTACCTGGGAGACAGCATCATCCGTGGATCTGTTTGGGTGGGCAATAAGCAAACTGCAGCGGGTCCATGGAGGAAGGGAGGAAGCAGATGTAGTCCTTTATCAGCCTCTCAGCATTTCATGACCACCGAGGTGAGGGCCACGGTCGGTAGTCATTCATACATGCTGGAGAAGCATTCTTGGGCACAGGGACAATAGTGGATCTCTTGAAGCAGGCGGGGACACGGACTCAGCCAGGGAGAGGTTGAATATTGTGGTGAACACTGGAGCTAGCTGGTTAGCACAGGTCTTCAGTACTCGCCCAGATATGCCATCTGGACCTGCAGCTTTGGTGTTCACCTCAACAGAGCCCTCCTCACACTGTGCTCGGTCACAGAGAGTGTGTGTTCATCCTCAGTAACGTAGGAACTCACCTCGGCTCGCTAGCAGTGTTGTTGTTAATGCGAGCTAGCCAGCTGTTGTTGCTAGCCTCAAACCGTGCATAAAATGAGTTCAGGTCGTCCGTGGGATGCGCTAGGTCGGCACATGTTCTTGTGAGGTCTGCTCTAGTGATCTGTGATAGTCCGTAGCCCCTGCCATATAGGCGCCTGGTGTCAGCTGCTCCATCTGTGATTCCTCTGTCTCGTACTTCCTCTTGGCTATTACGCCTCACCCGCCTCCTCAGTCTATAACCCGCTGCCTTGTCCTCGTCCATGTTGCCGGATACAAGACCGGTTAGTAGGCAGGCATGGGCGTATGCTCACAGCTTCACGGATGGATCTATCAACCCACGCTTTTGGTTAGGAAAGACCCTAACTTTTACCGTGGGACGATGGTGTCCGCTAAGCGTTGCTATGAGGCTCATTGCTACTTCTCGCAAACGTCGCGTCACTGGAACTGGATTGGATCATGTCCCAGTCGACGACGCGCAGGCGTCCTGTAGCTCAGCTCACAGTTGGTCAGACCACCGCTACGTTCCTCGTCCCTACCGCTTCCCGCGCGATCTTTTGCGGTATCCGGAAGCAGAAAAATGGCGGCATGGTCTGATTTTCGAACGGAGGGAGAGAGACAGCCTTGTAGCCTCTCTTGAATGGCGTATAGCAGTGGTCCAACGTTCTTTCCTCTCTGGTAGCACGTAAAATGCTGGTGAAAGTTCGGCATGACTTTTTTAGGTTAGCCTATTAAAGTCCCCAGCCACCACCACAGCGTCGGGATACTTGTTCTGATGCCGACATAACACATCGTGTGTAGTCCGATGTGGTGGGAATTAGACGGCTGTGGTGATGACGAGCTGAACTCCCGGGGAAGGTAGAATGGACGCATGAAGATCGTCAGATGTTGTGTTCGTTCGAGCAGGAGCGAGATGTTGCACGGGTTCGTGCAGGAACGCGAAGAGTCTTAATGCTCTTGGGGTCGCACCACATGTTGTTCGTCATGAAGCAAACCCCTCCACCCTTAGATTTACCAGACTCTTCCGTTCTGTCTGCACGGAAAACAGAGAAGGACTCGGTAAAGGACTATGTAAAGCTGTGCCTCCATCCCTTGTTTGAGCGATGACGTCACTCAGTCGAACTCACCGCTGCCTCGCGGCAGAGCCACCCCGGACAGCGCCTCCAACACGGAGCTCTTCCCCGAGCTTTGGTCTCCGATCACGGCGATAGCAGGCAGCGCCAAGTCCTTCTCCACCCCCAGAGAGCGGAGAGAGTCGATGAGGTCGATGCAGGGACGCACCTTCTCCTCGTACTGCTGGTTCAGGGTGTTCATGAGGACGACGGAGGGACTCCCGGGAAGAAACTGTGGACACGGAAAGGAATCAAACCAGCAGCTGCTCGGAGGAGAGGCTGAAGGGACTGACTGCAGGAGGCAGGAGGGAGAAGAGGAAGGCTACACTCTAGGTGTCATGGGTAGTCAAAGTTGTCGCAGCGAGAGAGAAACCAAATGCCGACATTACTGCACAACTATATTTATTTTCACAAATCACAGACCAGAACAGGACGACAAACACGCGGACCAAACAGTACGAAGCCACACTGGGAATGAGACGAACAGGGTTTACATACACAGGCAAGGTGAGAGGATTGGACAACGGGGAACGAGACACAGGTGAACACAATGAGGGCGGAGCCAGCAATCACACAGAAGGAAACAATCAGGACCAGGGCAGACAATCACAGGGAGACAGACGACACAAGGAATCCAAAACAAGACACAAAACTAAACACAAACTCCAGATCATGACACTAGGTTTCGTTTCCTTGACTTTAGTTTCTTTTTCTGGTGAACAGAGAGTCATCTCCACCATGGGATTATTCACCCAGAGAAGAGTGACACGTGATGAACTTATTCACATGCAGTCATGGAAAGGATCAGTGTGTTGGAGGCGCTGTCAGGACTTGTGAACTAAATATAAGAACCTTTAAAACCACACTAAAACAAGATGTCATGTTATAGCTGCAGTGACTGCCTTTGGCCACACGGGGCCAAAAGCACACAACAAGTTGGAAAGATAGTTTCTGTTTTTATAACGTGATTATTTTTGATCAAAAATCCCAAAAAACAATTTAAATTTAATTCAGTTTATTTTGTATAGCCCACATCTGCCTCCGAGGGCTTTACAATTTGTACACATACGACATCCCTGACCTTTGACCTCACATCGGATCAGTCAAAGAAAAACTCCCCCAAAAATAGAAAAAACCCTTTCACTGGGAAAAAAGTGAAGAAACCTTCAGCAGAGCGACAGGAGGATCCCTCTCCCTGGATGGACTGAAGCAATAGATATCATGTGTACAGATGAACAGCATTACAGAGTTAAAACGCATTCAATGAGTATGACAGAAATGTATGAATAATTATTAGTAGGCATGGTCCCACATGAGACCTCCACAATCCATGAGACAGAAGCAGGAAGTGAGGAGTGGGGGCATCAGCAGGCCACAGAGGCAGGAGGCGGGGCCACAGAGGCAGGAGATATCACGAAAAAGCCTTGAGGGATGTGTTTATTAATATGACTTTGAGGAGTTGATTCATTTAGGCTTACACATTCGTCATCACTCAGCCAAGTTTCAGTAAGACAACATGAATTAATGTGATTGACAAAAACACTGAACTGTGAGCACGTCTCCATTGTGAAATGGGATATGGAAGTCTCATCATTTGGTTAAGAAATGAAAGAGAGCAGGGTGTGCCTGACCTTGGACCACAACATCCCTAGTTTGAGTTCAGCTGGGACATGTATATATATAAATATATATACTATATATATATGTGGGTTTTTTTCTTTTTTAAATATATATATCATTTTATATTTATTTCTATAATTTTATATTTGTTTAAATATATATATTTAAATGTATATATTTTGAGATAAATATAGTTATATATATATACATATATATATATAAAAATATATATAAGAGAAAAAAACATATTTCTCATTGTCATAAATTCACTGAGTACATATGACATTAAAATGAACATTGTGATTTTCAGAATGTTTTTATTACAAAAGGCATGTCATACATGCAGATTAACTGTATCAAGGCCCACATCAGAGACATCAGAGCTCTAGAGGTCTACCAGGCATGTGCAGGCCTTCACGAGGCGTTTGAGGACCTCTTGCTGACAAAGAAACGAAGGAATGCGACGCAATAGAAAAAGGTTCTACGTTTATAAACTACATCTGGATAAACCTCCTGAATGTTGGAGGCAAAAAAACTGAAATATAGTTCTATGTTTATTCTCTCCTTTCTGTTAGAAAGCGATTTATAGAATATTACTTCAATGTTGTGTTTGACCTGTCACTATGTACACTTTATTTCACTTTAGATCTACGGTGTCATGGCGATGAACCATGTGGCGCTCACAATTAAACCTAAAACTTTTTTTTTTTTGCCGTTTTACACTCAGGGATGTGTGTGGGGGGGAGTGGCTGTGCTGTTGTGTTCTTTCCTGCGTTGGGATCTGTCTTTCGGCCTTTGTTGAAGTTGTACGTGTTCAAACTGAATTCAGTCAACAGATTGCGTGCCGCTGACAGCCGCTTGAGGCGAGTCTGAAGGTGGATTCTCTGGTTCTTTATGCCAGGGTCCTCTTGAAGGAGACACTCTGTTATCTTCTTGTCTTGAAACAACTGCAGCATCTCCCTCTGCAGCTGGTTGACAGACTGCTGCAGCACCTGGTAGCGGATCACCAGCGGGATCTGGTCGGCGAGGCGCCGGCCGGCGATCTGCGGTTGAGAAAAGGAGAACAGTCGGGCCGTCACGCTGTTACCCGTCACTGTGACAAGAACACCTGTGTTTGGTTTACACCGTTAGCACACATGGTTCGTACCGGAGGTTGTTAGAAATTATTTACTCTGCTGCATTTTGAATATGAAAATGTATTCTACTCAGTGGCGGCTGGCCAATAGAGAGCCACGGGGCCTTGCCCCACCCACCTTGAGTCCAGAAAAACAACGATTATTATAATTATATTAATTATATTCATAAATTATACAAATTGTCAATATGTATGTTTTGGAGATATGGAATATACCCAGTAATATTCTTTAAATAGGATATCTTTGGAAAATATATGCTTTTCCTGCATGTCTCCGCTGCACTGGGGCCGAATCGTTTTGGCCCAAAAGAGGCGGGGCTAAGAAACAGTTTAGCCTATTACTGATCAAAGATAATGAGTGATGTACAATTAAGCCAATCCACGTCCAATAAATTCTAATGGAGTAGGAGGAGGTGTGGATTAAAATAAACCTTTTCTTTCTGATCTTTTTTTACATTGTATAAAATGTGCGATGTAAAACATGATGTGAGGAAGAGAAATAAAACATCCTGCATGTCGATTACACTTACTTTGTAGTAGGTCTTCAGGTGTTTGACCATCTCTCTCAGGGTGCCCCCGCTGTCATTGCTCAAAGTGCTTCGATTGTATGAAGGAGAAGTCAATCCGACTCCATTTGGAAGAGAAGTCAATCCGACAAAATTCTGCATCTCTTCCCTCTTCCTCTTCCCTAACTTCTTGCTGTACGTGCTGTCCTGAGTGTAAACAAGAAGCTCCATCTTAAACTGAGTCCTCAGCATGGACTCTGCTGCGATCTCCTTCTCCTTTCTGATGGCTTCAATCTTCATCTAAAGGAAATATAAAATGATCAGGTCAATATTCAACGATGTTTAGTGATGTATGCAAATAAAGGAAAGCAGATTATACCTGGGCTGTTTTGATGAGGTTAGGAAATCCAACCAAGCTGCTCTCAGCCAACTTCGACAGCTCTTTGGCCACAACGTCTAAACAGAGAACAAATCAGACAATACAAGATCTAAATGAACCTCAAAGTGTTACACATATCATTGTAGCGTCAACGTAGGACATACCCAGGGATGGGTATCGTTTTTTCTTTTCTTTTTCGATACCGGTGCTAAACCGGTAGCCTACTTTTAAAACGATACCGGTTCCTAAACGGTGCCTGAACCGATGGTTAAAAAAGAAGAAGCACAAAACGACGATGGACAATGACGACATTAAAAACCTCTTCGGCCAGATTCCCTGTAAAAGCCGTTCTCATGGAGCACTGACAACAAACGGATATCAGAATGTCGCGCTCGTAGCTCGCGCTAGCTCGTAGCTCGCGCTAGCTCATAGCTCACACTAGCTCATAGCTCGCGCTAGCTTAAACATGGTTATCATGGCTAATTTCTCATTTGTTGGCCTACTTTTATGAATGCAAGACTTGCAATCAACATTAAAGTACGAATCTGAGTTAAAGCTGTTCTTGTCATCATCGGTCACCCCCATTTTTAAGGATACCGTCTCCCCATCGCGCCCAGCCTGACCGCTAATGTGCTCGGCAGGGTTAACGCAAACAGTCAAACAGGTGCATGCTGGTGTTAAATGCTAGGCTATCGTAACCTGCTCACCAAAGAAGTTCAAAATAATATATTTTTTCAATTTCAATCGGCTCTGGCACCGAAAGGAAGCACCGAAGCGTGCGTTCCGTTTCGGTCCGGTCGGCACCGGTCTTACAATTTAATTTGTCATTAGTATTGTAGGCTATTGTGTATTGTGTATGCATATATGTTGTATATATACATATATATTTTATATTTTACTTTGTATACTTCTTGTATACATCTTTATCTTTCTTCCCTGTTTTTTATATTTTATTATTTTTTATTCTTGTGTGTTTAGTTTATTGGTGCTGCTACTGCTACGACAAATTCCCCCTTGGGGATTAATAAAGTACATATCTATCTATCTATCTATCTATCTATCTACAGTCACCGGAAACATATTGGCCCCGGTTTTCGGTCCCCAACCCAAGACATACCTGCCACTTCCTTGAGTTTCAGGATGGCGGGCCCCTCCAGCTGTCTGATCTGCTCCTTCACCATGTCCTCAAAGGTCTTGTAGTTTATGAACCCCGGCAGTTCTCTTCCGCGGTACCTCCGTTCATACTCACTCACCTCCTTCTCGATGTTCAGGTTGACTGCAATGGGGACGAATGTGTGAAAGATCGTACGGAAACCACATCCAACACTCGGCGTAAGAACCAGGTTCTTGATGCACTCACATTGTATTCCGTTGTCCTCGATGATCTTTTCCCAAGCCGCAAACCGTTCTCTGAGCGTGGCAAAGATGTTGACCCTGCCTCCGATTTTGATTTCTTCCCCTGTGGTGAGGCTGATGGCGTCCTTTGTAAACGCTGCCACCGTCTAAGATGAAACAGGTTGGAGTTAAACCGGATGGAGGCGGTGCGGATGTGATGCCGGCGAAGGCTCGCGTACTCACATCGATGAGGAAACCCAGTTCCTCCGCTGCGTCGGCTGGGGGTCCAACGCCACAGCGGTCCAGCTTCGCCTGAATCTCCGTCAGTTTATTCTGTATCTGGACTTCCAGTTGAGGCAGAGACCTCTGTGAATCACACGCGTCACACCTTTAACACCCCAAAAACGCTCTGCGGTGAACCATCGCGGCGAAGCACTGAGAAGCGTTCACCTTGATGTGATGCACCAACTCCAGGGTGAGCTTTTCCGCCAGTTTAGGAACAGTAGCGAGGTTTTCCTTGTAGAGAATCCTACAGCAAAAAAATAAAACACGAGCGGGTGGAAAGTACACGGACGGGGAAACGGAATATTTCATAAATTACTCCCAAAAATAATGAACTCACTTGAAATGAGCATGATCGTTGAAGAAGTCCTTTTCCCTTCTCGTTGCTTCTGGAAGAGACACCCTCTCCGTGATCTCCTTCTGACCCCGGCACCTGACGATCATGTAGCCCTTCTTCAGGTGGATGACCTCGTTGCGGACGATTTCAACCACAGACTCTTCCGTGCCTTTGTCCACCAGGTCGGGCTTGGTCAAGACGCCTTGGAGACAAAAAAAGACGTCTGAACTCTCTAAAAGTCAAGTAGCCGGTCCGAATGGTCCTCTTCGAGAATCAGCCCCATTTACCCAAAGTCCGGTCTCCATGAGGATCCACCTCCCGAGCCATCTTCAGAGCCTCCGTGGTCGCTATGTCCACGTTGGATGGAACCACCACCAAGCTGATGGTCTCTTGTTTTTTTATAATCTTCTGGATCAGTCTCTTTATCTGAAGGTATTAATCCAGTTGAAGTTATAAACCCTAAAAATACACAATTACTACGATAGATCTCACTGTCTTTACCCTTCCACTTTCTACTGAATAAAAGTTCATGTTTTGGGGGTCCTGAACTAGAGTACCTGGTCTCCAATGTCCTCCGGTTGTCCCTTTACAGCCACCCTGGTGATGCCGGGCAGGTCAATGAGCGTCAGGTCTGGAACATCAGGAGAGGCGATCTCCAGACTGATGAGGTCATCACTGATCCCATCCCCCACCCCGGCCATTGCATTCTGAGCTGGAGAGAGAGAGGACACGACGTTTGACAATTACAGGGAGAAAGTGTTGATCACTGAAACCTAAAAGAACCAGGAGCTCCACCAATACTCGTCTTTTATAGTCGCATTACATAACTGTGAGTACTGTACCTTCTCTAATCATGTCGTCCACATCTGCAGGGTCTTCTATCTCTATTTCAAGGTTCTGGTAGCTTATCTTCCCGTACCAGTCCTCTCCTTCTCTCCTTCTCTTCATCTTCAGTTCCAGAGGACATCTCGTCACGATGCCTGAATGAGTGAAGAGTAAAGATGATGATGATGATGAGGAGGAGGAGGGGGAAATGAAATGAAGTGAAGTGTGCTGGATGAAATCATAACAATGAAACTGTCTTCATTAAAGTGGGAATTTATATCTAATGACTGAAAATGTAAGCCGTTAAAACTAAATTGTATGATTTGTTTGATATAGATTTTAATTAGAGTCAGCCATTGAGGAGGCCATGACATGGTTATCTTCAAGCACTCTGCGGACTAAGGTAAACACTCCCTCAGGAAACAAGGCCAAGAAAGATGCACTTCAACCAGGGATGTTGAGGATTGAGGTCAGCCGTGGTCACACCCTGCTCTCTGGCATTTATAAAGCCAATGACACATGTTGAGTTGTCAAGTTGACAATGGAGACGTGCTCAGTTGTTCTGTGGCACTCTTGATTGTGTTTTTATCTTAGTGTTGACACAGTGCCTTCATTTAAACCTGTTGGACCACACATGCAGGTTTGGATATTTCTATCTCCCAGTTAACAATAGGCGTGTTTGTTGTTGTAGTGTTAGCATGGTGCCTTCATTTACACCTGCTGGACCACACAAACAGGTTTTGATGTTATCATCTTACAGTTGAACATGAATGCCCACACTAATAAAAAAAAACACATAATAAAAACAGAAATGATCTTTCCAGCTTGTTGTGGTTATTATACTGCCCCGCGTGGCCAAAGGCAGTCACTGCAGTGACATATCTTATACTGATGATGGTTTTACGGTTTAACTATTCTTGTATTTATTTGTACTCTAACAAATGCACTTTGTGTGACGTAAGGTAACACGCAACGTATATGTAAAGTTGTGCCTCCATCCCTTGTTTGAGCGATGACGTCACTCAGTCGAACTCACCGCTGCCTCGCGGCAGAGCCACCCCGGACAGCGCCTCCAACACGGAGCTCTTCCCCGAGCTTTGGTCTCCGATCACGGCGATAGCAGGCAGCGCCAAGTCCTTCTCCACCCCCAGAGGCGGAGAGTCGATGAGGTCGATGCAGGGACGCACCTTCTCCTCGTACTGCTGGTTCAGGGTGTTCATGAGGACGACGGAGGGACTCCCGGGAAGAAACTGTGGACACGGAAAGGAATCAAACCAGCAGCTGCTCGGAGGAGAGGCTGAAGGGACTGACTGCAGGAGGCAGGAGGGAGGAAAGGGAGGCTACACTCTAGGTTTCGTTTCCTTGACTTTCGTTTCTTTTTCTGGTGAACAGAGAGTCATCTCCACCAGGGGATTATTCACCCAGAGAAGAGTGACACGTGATGAATTTATTCACATACAGTCATGGAAAGGATCAGTGTGTTGGAGGCGCTGTCAGGACTTGGGAACTAAATTAAGAACCTTTAAAACCACAGTAAAACAATATGTCATGTTATAGCTGCAGTGACTGCCCTTGGCCACGCGGGGCGCTATAACCACACAACAAGCTGGAAAGATAGTTTCTGTTTTTATAACGTGATTATTTTTGATAAATATAATAATAAATATAGTTTTTGATAAATTCACTGAGTACATATATGACATTAAAATGAACATTGTGAAACCTATAGTTTATTTTCCCTTTCCTGCACCTCCTACATCCTGTCATGGCCCTAATGATGCGAAGGTTTCTTCACTTTTTCCCCCCTGAAAGGCTTTTTTCTATTTTTTTGGGAAGTTTTTCCTGCTCCGATGTGAGGTCAAAGGTCAGGGATGTCGTATGTGTACAGATTATAAAGCCCTCTGAAGCAGATGTAGGCTAGACACAATAAACTGAACTGAATTGAAATAGTTTTGTGGGGTTTTTGATCCTGAAATCACGTTAAACAAACAGAAACTATCTTTCCAGCTTGTTGTGTGCTTATTGTTGTGGTTTTAAAGGTTCTTATATTTAGTTCCCAAGTCCTGACAGCGCCTCCAACGCACTGATCCTTTACATGACTGTATGTGAATAAATTCATCACGTGTCACTCTTCTCTGGGTGAATAATCCCCTGGTGGAGATGACTCTCTGTTCACCAGAAAAAGAAACGAAAGTCAAGGAAACGAAACCTAGAGTGTAGCCTTCCTCTCCTCCCTCCTGCCTCCTGCAGTCAGTCCCTTCAGCCTCTCCTCCGAGCACCTGCTGGTTTGATTCCTTTCCGTGTCCACAGTTTCTTCCCGGGAGTCCCTCCGTCGTCCTCATGAACACCCTGAACCAGCAGTACGAGGAGAAGGTGCGTCCCTGCATCGACCTCATCGACTCTCTCCGCTCTCTGGGGGTGGAGAAGGACTTGGCGCTGCCTGCTATCGCCGTGATCGGAGACCAAAGCTCGGGGAAGAGCTCCGTGTTGGAGGCGCTGTCCGGGGTGGCTCTGCCGCGAGGCAGCGGTGAGTTCGACTGAGTGACGTCATCGCTCAAACAAGGGATGGAGGCACAACTTTACATATACGTTGCGTGTTACCTTACGTCACACAAAGTGCATTTGTTAGAGTACAAATAAATACAAGAATAGTTAAACCGTAAAACCATCATCAGAATAAGATATGTCACTGTAGTGACTGCCTTTGGCCACGCGGGGCAGTATAATAACCACAACAAGCTGGAAAGATCATTTTTGTTTTTATTCTGTGTTTTTTTATTATTAGTGTGGGCATTCATGTTCAACTGTAAGATGATAACATCAAAACCTGTTTGTGTGGTCCAGCAGGTTTAAATGAAGGCACTGTGTCAACACTAAGATAAAATCAAGAGTGCCACAGAACAACTGAGCACGTCTCCATTGTCAACTTGACAACTCAACATGTGTCATTGGCTTTATAAATGCCAGAGAGCAGGGTGTGACCACGGCTGACCTCAATCCTCAACATCCCTGGTTGAAGTGCATCTTTCTTGGCCTTGTTTCCTGAGGGAGTGTTTACCTTAGTCCACAGAGTGCTTGAAGATAACCATGTCATGGCCTCCTAGCTGCATCCAAGTGCCTCCTCAATGGCTGACTAATTAAAATCTATATAAAACAAATCATACAATTTAGTTTTAACGGCTTTCATTTTCAGTCAGTAGATATAAATTCCCACTTTAATGAAGACAGTTTCATTGTTATGATTTCATCCAGCACACTTCACTTCATTTCATTTCCCCCCTCCTCATCATCATCATCATCTTTACTCTTCACTCATTCAGGCATTGTGACGAGATGTCCTCTGGAACTGAAGATGAAGAGAAGGAGAGAAGGAGAGGACTGGTACGGGAAGATAAGCTACCAGGACCATGAAATAGAGATAGAAGACCCTGCAGATGTGGACGGCTTGATTAGAGAAGGTACAGTACTCACAGTTATGTAATGCGACCATAAAAGACGAGTATTGGTGGAGCTCCTGGTTCTTTTAGGTTTCAGTGATCAACACTTTCTCCCTGTAATTGTCAAACGTCGTGTCCTCTCTCTCTCCAGCTCAGATCAAATTGGCCGGGCAAGGGGTGGGCATCAGTGATGACCTCATCAGTCTGGAGATCGCCTCTCCTGATGTTCCAGACCTGACGCTCATTGACCTGCCCGGCATCACCAGGGTGGCTGTAAAGGGACAAGCGGAGAACATCGGAGACCAGGTACTCTAGTTCAGGACCCCCAAAACATTAACTTTTATTCAGTAGAAAGTGGAAGGGTAGTTCTATGATTTCTAACTTCATAACAACTGGAATTATTACTTTCAGATAAAGAGACTGATCCAGAAGTTTATCTTGAAACAAGAGACCATCAGCTTGGTGGTGGTTCCATCCAACGTGGACATAGCGACCACGGAGGCTCTGAAGATGGCTCGGGAGGTGGATCCTGATGGAGACCGGACTTTGGGTAAATGGGGCTGATTCTAGAAGAGGACCACTCGGACCGGCTACTTGACTTTTAGAGAGTTCAGACGTTTCTTTGCTGTGGTGGTGTTGTTACTGGCAGCAGATTTTTCAAAAATCGGATTCAACTCGACGTTTTTAAGCCCCTTGTGGTTTCCTGTGCTGTGGTTGAAATGCATGTTGCCGTCAACATCCTGTTAATATGGCAGGAAACTCAAATAATCCAACCAATGGTAGCCAATTCAACACTATTGGCTATTAAAAACCTCTTAATTAGTTATTTTAGTTATATTTATTATTATAAATATATATATAAAGGCTAGTATATCAAGTAAAATGTGTGTCTCTTTGTCCCTCACGGATGTCACCGATATTTAGAAAGCTGGGGTCTTAAAACATGGCCGACCTTTATGGTCTGCTCGAGTATTTTCCAGGTGAACTGAGAGTTCAACCATTACGGTTCCTGAGAGCAGCCTCAGGACCAAGGTCATTGGGGTCATTGACCTTTCAGTTGTATCAATCTTCCATGGATGTTCGCTAAATTTCCTTTCTCTCTCTCTCTCTCTCAGGTATCTTGACCAAGCCCGACCTGGTGGACAAAGGCACGGAAGAGTCGGTGATTGAAATCGTCCACAACGAGGTCATCCCCCTGAAGAAGGGCTACATGGTGGTCCGGTGCCGGGGTCAGCAGGAGATCACAGATAGGGTTTCTCTCACGGAAGCCACAGAAAGAGAAAAGGCCTTTTTCACCAACCACGTGCACTTCAAGTACGTTCGTTATTTATTGGGCCGATCATCACACATCTTTCCACGGCATTTTTAAATACATTGTATTAAAACTAAACAGCTTCCCCCCCCTCCTCTCCCTGAAGCACTCTCTACAACGAAGGCCACGCTGGTATTCCTAAACTGGCTGAGAAGCTCACACTGGAGCTGGTGCTCCACATCGAGGTGAGTACCGGAGCGGCGGGCCGCGCGTCGTCACCTCGCCTCGACTTCAGTTGTTAAAATGTCGACCTCGCGTTTGATCGGCAGAGGTCTCTGCCTCGACTGGAAGACCAGATCGAGCAGAAGCTGGCGCAGACTCAAGCGGAGCTGGAGAGATACGGCTGTGGACCGCCGGCCGACGCGGCGGAGAGAGTCTTCTTCCTCATTGACGTACGTGAGCTCTCCCTCGCTCTTCATAAAGCTCCAAAGACCAACGCTCACCGCCCGGGTATGAATGTGTCTTTTTTTGTGTTGTTGCAGAAAGTGACCGCGTTCACACACGACGCCATCAGCCTGACGACGGGAGAGGAGCTCAAGTGTGGAGACGAGTTGAACATCTTCTCTACACTCAGAAGAGAGTTTGGGAAGTGGAACGCCCACCTGGACAAATCCGGAAACAACTGTACGTATACATATATATACTGTATATATATTAATATATTATATATAATATATATATAATATAATATATATTTATATATTATATATATTTATATATAATATATATATTATATATATATATTATAAATATATATATATTACATATGTATATAATATATATCGGGTCAGTCCGGGTCTGCAACTGTCCACCATCAGGACCCTGAATCATGTTGTGTGTGTGTGTGTGTGTGTGTGTGTTGCAGTTAACAGGAAGATTGAGAGAGAGGTGGAGCAATACGAAGACAAGTACCGCGGAAGAGAACTGCCGGGCTTCATCAACTACAAGACCTTCGAGGTTATGGTCAAGGAGCAGATCAAGCAGCTGGAGGAACCGGCTGTCAAGAAACTCAAGGATATAAGCGGTGAGGGTGGGAGGTGTATGACAGAATCATGCAGTAATGTGTTTATCGTTAGGATTCTCGTGTTCTCTTGATGGTGCTTCATCTTCTCGTATCTCCTGTTTCTTCCAGACACGATTCGGAAGCTGTTCATCCAGCTGGCCCAAAGTAGCTTCATTGGATTTCCTAACCTTATTAAAACAGCCAAGGTATCCGCCGTCGTCTACGAGTTTCTCAAAAAATGTAATTTTGCGTCATTTTTCTGGCCGAGTTCAGACTGACCCGAATTTTATTCGTATCTAGACGAAGATCGAAGCCATCAAGCAGGAAAAAGAGTCCACGGCTGAGTCCATGCTGAGGACCCAGTTCAAGATGGAGCTGCTGGTGTACTCTCAGGACCGGACCTACAGCAACAGCTTGAGTGACAGGAAGAAGGAAGAGGAGGATGAGGATGATTTCCAGAAGAGTATCGTGTACAGAATGGATAATCGTGCAACAATTCAGGAGCTGATGTTGCACCTCCAATCATATTACAAAGTATGCGTAAAAAAAAAAAAAAAATCTACACCAATAAACAGAATTGATGACGTTCCGACCCTCGTTCCAAACTTTTCTTTCTCTCCCCTTTTTTTTTTTCAGATCGCCAGTCAGCGCCTGGCGGACCAGATCCCGCTGGTGATCCGCTACCAGATGCTGCAGCAGGCTGCTGCCCAGCTGGAGAGGGAGATGCTGCAGGTGCTCCAGGACAAGGAGAGCTTTGAGTTCCTGCTGAAGGAGGACTTGGACACCGGCACCAAGAGGCTGGCGCTGCAGAGTCGCCTCAAACGCCTCATGAAGGCCCGCACCTTCCTGGTGGAGTTCTAGTTCCAGAGATCGGGCGTAGTCGGCACGCCGCGAACCGCGGCGGCAAGTTCATAGTTGTGGGTATTGTAGGCATTTTAAATGTTTGTTTTTGCTGAGGCTTTTTTAAAATGTTTTTTTACATTTTTTCTTTGGAACCACTGCAATGCTAACTTTTCTGACGGATTTTTAAATAAGTCATCCTTGAGTCACTTTATTGCTTCCAGGCGCTAAAAGTGGGGATATTTTTTATTATAGTGCAAGGCATTACAATTAAATTGTTAGTCCGATATGAAAATATATAGATACTATTTAAATGTCTTCATGTGTTTTTGGGCTCCTGAACCAACGACAACTGTGCAACTTGCAGCTCAAAGCACAACACGAGTCTGCTGTACCGCTTTTTATTCATCACATGTAGTACAAATGTGGTGAATGTATTGCTGTGGTATTTTATTTTTTTATTCTGTCCTGTGTGAAATGGACACATTTGCTTTAGATGTTACATTTAGGCCAGTGGTGCCAGGGTTACGGCCCGCGGGCCGGACTCGGCCCGACTGTACGTCACATCCGGCCCGCGGGTGATAAGTAGGGTTGGGTACCGGAAACCGGTGCCACATTACAACCGGTAATACCCGGACCGAAACGCAACGCACATTTCGGTGCTTCTTTCCGGTGCCTGAGCCGATTGAAATTGAAAAAAACTATTGTTGTGAACTTCTCTGGTGACTCCGCCCTGTCAGCAGGTTACGATAGCCTATTATATTTAACTTTGAGAGCGGAGGCGTGGCCGTGTGTGACGGCGTGAGGCCGACCACACCAGCGTCAGGCTGGACGCGACTTGGAGACCGTCACCGGTCCCCCTGAACACGGGGAGACCGATTATGACGAGCAGCCTTCACTCAGATTAGTACCGTAACGTTGATTGCAAGTCTTTCATTCATAAAAGTAGCCCAATAAATAATTAGCCATTATAACCATGTTTAAGCTAGCTCGTAGCTAGCGCTAGCTACGAGCGTGACAGTCTGTCAGTAGATGTGTTGGTGTACAGCGATACCGGCTGTTTACCCGGTGTTATCGGGAATATAATGACGGAGGGCATATAAAGACCGTGGGGCATCACTTTGTTTCAGTGGACCTCTCGCTGTCAGAAGCAAAACTTTATTTGTCACGTGTCATCTTCAGTACCTCTGATTGGTTGTTCTCTTTGCCCAACAACACAGTGACAGGATTAACCTTATAAGGTCTGCACATGACAATACATACATACCTGCAAACTTGTCACCTTTCGGTGAAATTCACCTTTTTGAACTCAAAATAGGTCATCCACGTGAATCGTGGAGATCCGAAGAGTTTTTTGGGGGGGGTCACCTGGCCAGCTGCCGTTGAGATTGCAGTGAGACGCGGAGAAAAGTGTGAAGTGGTGCTCTTCTTCGCAATAAAACATCTTTGATGGACGTGTCGCGTCTCGGCCAATCAGCGTTCAGATGTCCACAGCGTTTGGGGGTTCAGGTTAGCTTGAATGTTAGCCGCTACATCTGCTGCCGTCACGCTGCACGGTGTAGCGATGCTAACAAAGTACCCGTACGTTAAACACGATGTGATTTAGCATATTTTTAGTATCGATACTTCATTAAGAGAGCGATCAGAGCGCACGCGCTGCTCCGTGTCGAGCTGTCTGCGCACACTGCGCTGCGCAGCTCACAGCGAGAGAAGTGGCGCAGCTTTAGAGACTTCGGCTTAACAAATAAAAAGATGCCAGAAGTGAAATGTTTCAGTCTGTAAAGTTGTGTAACTCTCCAGCTGCTCATCCTGATGAACTGTGGATCATCTGGTCAGAGACTAACGGCCTCATAGTGGATCATCAATGCTATGATGGAACCATGTAGTTTCATTCATATCTGGCTGTATTAATACTCATATTACTGTCATTTGTTAAGTGTTGAAAAAGTTGGTAAAAAGTGAACCATACAGATGTTTTATTTATTACTATTATAGATAAATATACCAGTCTCGTAATTATGGTACCATATTGTTTGTATGGTGTATTGAATTCTGGTATCGGGTATCATGATATTTATGGCAGGTATGTAATATGTATAGAAGTTATAATATGAGTATCGTGACAAACAGGTAGAGACAGAACAGATTCAGGGAGAAGTCCATGAGGACTGTTCAGGCAAAAAAGGAAGTTGGTTCATGAATGACTTTAACCATATTATATATAATGACAATGTATATTTGTTATTACTATCATTATAGGGCTGAGTCAGAGCGGAGAACCTTTTGTTCTTAAACTGTTTATTATCATTATTTAGATTTGTGGTCAGAACAATAAAATGACTGTAGTTGTGGTTCTAAAAGCTTTGAGGCTTCAAACAACGTGGATGTGGTGTGGTGACAAAAAAAAAAAATCACCTGCACCCCCCCCCCCCCCCGTTGTCACCTTTTTCACCCCTCATGAGTTTGCAGGTATGTACATATCACCTCATATAATGGAGAACATATATTGTGGATGTTAACAGTCTGATATCCGTTGTTTGTCAGTGCTCCATGATAACGGCTTCTACAGGGAATATGACCAAAGAGGTTTTTAATGTCCTCATTGTGCGTTTAAAAAAAAGTATCGGTTCAGGCACCGGTATCGTTTTAAAAGTACCGGTTTAGCACCGGTATCGGAAAAAAACCAAACGATACCCATCCCTAAAGGGGAGAATATATTTTTTTCTTTTAATATTTTTTACATTTTCGGTGGAATCTGTCAGTTGGTCTGTTGCTTCTTCCCGCCTCAGCTGAAGCAGCCCCGGTCGTGCTGATCGAGATGTCGTTTTCAAAAAAGAGGAAGGTTGACACTGAAGGTCGCATCTTTCAGGAAAGATGGAAGGAACAGTATTTATTTTGGGAAGTAGGAGGCACACCCGTGTGTCTTATTTGTTCTCAACAAGTGGCTGTAGCTAAGGAGTATAACATAGCTGATGATATGAATTGTTATATGAATTTGATGACATCAGTGTGCTTTGTTGATATGAATTGTGATATGAATTTATCTCATGTGAGTGTGGGGGTTATGATATGTTTGGGATATGTAATCCCAATTTAAACCAATACAAAATAAATACTAAAAAAATATAATAAAACTGTTTACACTTGTGTTATTTATAGGAAATTTGTTTTGTTGGCACCTAGTCTATTTTGGTGCATTTCTAATTTATATATGTAGACTACTTGCATGGATAGGAAAATGTTACGTTTTTAGAGGGTAACTGTCTCCTGCTTTAGGCTATGTAATTGTAGGCCTCCTTGTGAGGCAATTTTGGTGCCAATGCAATTTCTTAATGATGTGTCGGCCTTCATGAATAATTTCAAATAGCCTACCTATCCATGTGTTGAGTCAGTGTTTGGCCTTTTCAGTCTGAAAGTGTAATCCGGCTCCCTGAGATCTCACTTGAAAAAAATCTGGCCCCGTGTCCAATTTCACCCTGGCATCCCTGGTTTAGCCTATTACTGATCAAAGATAATGAGTGATGTACAATTAAGCCAATCCGCGTCCTATAATAGGTTCTAATGGAGTAGGAGGAGGTGCGGATTAAAATAAGCCTTTTCTTTCTGATCTTTTTTTACATTGTATAAAATGTGCGATGTAAAACATGATGTGAGGAAGAGACACAGTAATATCTCATGAAAATAATCATGGACCTAGATGAGGTCACCAATAACAAGACTGCATTGTACCTTTTTTCAAGAAAGTTACAGATTTGCTTTAAAACCACAGTAAAACAAGATGTCATGTTATGGCTGCAGTGACTGCCCTTGGCCACGCGGGGCGCTATAACCACACAACAAGCTGGAAAGATAGTTTCTGTTTTTATAACGTGATTATTTTTGATAAATATAATAATAAATATAGTTTTTGATAAATTCACTGAGTACATATATGACATTAAAATGAACATTGTGAAACCTATAGTTTATTTTCCCTTTCCTGCACCTCCTACATCCTGTCATGGCCCTAATGATGCGAAGGTTTCTTCACTTTTTCCCCCCTGAAAGGCTTTTTTCTATTTTTTTGGGAAGTTTTTCCTGCTCCGATGTGAGGTCAAAGGTCAGGGATGTCGTATGTGTACAGATTATAAAGCCCTCTGAAGCAGATGTAGGCTAGACACAATAAACTGAACTGAATTGAAATAGTTTTGTGGGGTTTTTGATCCTGAAATCACGTTAAACAAACAGAAACTATCTTTCCAGCTTGTTGTGTGCTTATTGTTGTGGTTTTAAAGGTTCTTATATTTAGTTCACAAGTCCTGACAGCGCCTCCAACACACTGATCCTTTCCATGACTGCATGTGAATAAGTTCATCACGTGTCACTCTTCTCTGGGTGAATAATCCCATGGTGGAGATGACTCTCTGTTCACCAGAAAAAGAAACGAAAGTCAAGGAAACGAAACCTAGAGTGTAGCCTCCCTTTCCTCCCTCCTGCCTCCTGCAGTCAGTCCCTTCAGCCTCTCCTCCGAGCAGCTGCTGGTTTGATTCCTTTCCGGGTCCACAGTTTCTTCCCGGGAGTCCCTCCGTCGTCCTCATGAACACCCTGAACCAGCAGTACGAGGAGAAGGTGCGTCCCTGCATCGACCTCATCGACTCTCTCCGCTCTCTGGGGGTGGAGAAGGACTTGGCGCTGCCTGCTATCGCCGTGATCGGAGACCAAAGCTCGGGGAAGAGCTCCGTGTTGGAGGCGCTGTCCGGGGTGGCTCTGCCGCGAGGCAGCGGTGAGTTCGACTGAGTGACGTCATCGCTCAAACAAGGGATGGAGGCACAACTTTACATATACGTTGCGTGTTACCTTACGTCACACAAAGTGCATTTGTTAGAGTACAAATAAATACAAGAATAGTTAAACCGTAAAACCATCATCAGTATAAGATATGTCACTGTAGTGACTGCCTTTGGCCACGCGGGGCAGAATAATAACCACAACAAGCTGGAAAGATCATTTCTGTTTTTATGATGTGTTTTTTTATTATTAGTGTGGGCATTCATGTTCAACTGTAAGATGATAACATCAAAACCTGTTTGTGTGGTCCAGCAGGTTTAAATGAAGGCACTGTGTCAACACTAAGATAAAAACACAATCAAGAGTGCCACAGAACAACTGAGCACGTCTCCATTGTCAACTGGACAACTCAACATCTGGTATTTGCTTTATAAATGCCAGAGAGCAGGGTGTGACCACGGCTGACCTCAATCCTCAACATCCCTGGTTGAAGTGCATCTTTCTTGGCCTTGTTTCCTGAGGGAGTGTTTACCTTAGTCCGCAGAGTGCTTGAAGATAACCATGTCATGGCCTCCTAGCTGCATCCAAGTGCCTCCTCAATGGCTGACTCTAATTAAAATCTATATAAAACAAATCATAAAATTTAGTTTTAACGGCTTTCATTTTCAGTCAGTAGATATAAATTCCCACTTTAATGAAGACAGTTTCATTGTTATGATTTCATCCAGCACACTTCACTTCATTTCATTTCCCCCCTCCTCCTCCTCATCATCATCTTTACTCTTCACTCATTCAGGCATCGTGACGAGATGTCCTCTGGAACTGAAGATGAAGAGAAGGAGAGAAGGAGAGGACTGGTACGGGAAGATAAGCTACCAGGACCATGAAATAGAGATAGAAGACCCTGCAGATGTGGACGGCTTGATTAGAGAAGGTACAGTACTCACAGTTATGTAATGCGACTATAAAAGACGAGTATTGGTGGAGCTCCTGGTTCTTTTAGGTTTCAGTGATCAACACTTTCTCCCTGTAATTGTCAAACGTCGTGTCCTCTCTCTCTCCAGCTCAGATCAAATTGGCCGGGCAAGGGGTGGGCATCAGTGATGACCTCATCAGTCTGGAGATCGCCTCTCCTGATGTTCCAGACCTGACGCTCATTGACCTGCCCGGCATCACCAGGGTGGCTGTAAAGGGACAAGCGGAGAACATCGGAGACCAGGTACTCTAGTTCAGGACCCCCAAAACATTAACATTTATTCAGTAGAAAGTGGAAGGGTAGTTCTATGATTTCTAACTTCATAACAACTGGAATTATTACTTTCAGATAAAGAGACTGATCCAGAAGTTTATCTTGAAACAAGAGACCATCAGCTTGGTGGTGGTTCCATCCAACGTGGACATAGCGACCACGGAGGCTCTGAAGATGGCTCGGGAGGTGGATCCTGATGGAGACCGGACTTTGGGTAAATGGGGCTGATTCTAGAAGAGGACCACTCGGACCGGCTACTTGACTTTTAGAGAGTTCAGACGTCTCTTTGCTGTGGTGGTGTTGTTGCTGGCAGCAGATTTTTCAAAAATTGGATTCAACTCGACGTTTTTAAGCACCTTGTGGTTTCCTGTGCTGTGGTTGAGATGCATGTTGCCGTCAACATCCTGTTAATATGGCAGGAAACTCAAATAATCCAACCAATGGTAGCCAATTCAACACTATTGGCTATTAAAAACCTCTTAATTAGTTATTTTAGTTATATTTATTATTTTAAATATATATATAAAGGCTAGTATATCAAGTAAAATGTGTGTCTCTGTGTCCCTCACGGATGTCACCGATATTTAGAAAGCTGGGGTCTTAAAACATGGCCGACCTTTATGGTCTGCTCGAGTATTTTCCAGGTGAACTGAGAGTTCAACCATTAAGGTTCCTGAGAGCAGCCTCAGGACCAAGGTCATTGGGGTCATTGACCTTTCAGTTGTATCAATCTTCCATGGATGTTCGCTAAATTTCCTTTCTCTCTCTCTCTCTCTCAGGTATCTTGACCAAGCCCGACCTGGTGGACAAAGGCACGGAAGAGTCGGTGATTGAAATCGTCCACAACGAGGTCATCCCCCTGAAGAAGGGCTACATGGTGGTCCGGTGCCGGGGTCAGCAGGAGATCACGGATAGGGTTTCTCTCACGGAAGCCACAGAAAGAGAAAAGGCCTTTTTCACCAACCACGTGCACTTCAAGTATGTTTGTTATTTCTTGGGCCGATCGACACACATCTTTCCACGGCATTTTAAAATACATCGTATTAAAACTAAACAGCTTTTCCCCCCCTCCTCTCTGAAGCACTCTCTACAACGAAGGCCACGCTGGTATTCCTAAACTGGCTGAGAAGCTCACGCTGGAGCTGGTGCACCACATCGAGGTGAGTACCGGAGCGGCGGGCCGCGCGTCGTCACCTCGCCTCGACTTCAGTTGTTAAAATGTCGACCTCGCGTTTGATCGGCAGAGGTCTCTGCCTCGACTGGAAGAGCAGATCGAGCAGAAGCTGGCGCAGACTCAAGCGGAGCTGGAGAGATACGGCTGTGGACCGCCGGCCGACGCGGCGGAGAGAGTCTTCTTCCTCATTGACGTACGTGAGCTCTCCCTCGCTCTTCATGAAGCTCCAAAGACCAACGCTCACCGCCCGGGTATGAATGTGTCTTTTTTTGTGTTGTTGCAGAAAGTGACCGCGTTCACACACGACGCCATCAGCCTGACGACGGGAGAGGAGCTCAAGTGTGGAGACGAGTTGAACATCTTCTCTACACTCAGAAGAGAGTTTGGGAAGTGGAACGCCCACCTGGACAAATCCGGAGACAACTGTACGTATACATATTAGTGCTGTGAAAAATAACGCGTTAACTCAAGTTAATTCAATTACAGGTTTAACTAGTTTTTTTTTTTTTTACGCATTTAACGCATGCGCAGAATGAGCTTCCAATCCGTCTGTTGTTGGTCGTCGGGACGAAAAAAAAGTCACTTGCAAAATGAGCTTCCAATCCACCACTTCAATCTGAACTCTGTCCGCTCTCATGCAGACGGTCTGTTCATCAGTAATGATCCTTCCGCAGGTTCACCTCCGGAAACCTTGTGACGACTTCTACTTCCTGTAGATCAGGGTCTCAACACGTCGATCGCGACCTGCCAGTCGATCGCGGCGTAGTGTCGGTAGATCGCATGACATTAAAGAGATTGGCCCGCCCCCTGACATGTTCTCTATAGCACGTCTTTGTTCTTTTATTAAACTAAACGTCTGTTGTTGATCGTATCTCCACAGCAGCATGTCATTTCTGTCTCTTCGCGTTGCGTTCACACTTATCGATCTCCGTCTCGCGGGCCACAGAGCTCCGATGCGCGCATCGGGACCGAGCAAAAAAAAGTCACTTGTCAATCTGTCCACCTGTCCGGGCGGTGAGGTTTCAGCTTTGCAGCGGTGTCCCGCCGTCCCTTTCATCACGGCCCAGTTCATGAAGAAAACCCACACAGTCAGTTTGCCTCAGCAGCTGCTAGAGGAAGACTAGAGGCCTTTAGATTGTATCATGGTGGAGTTAATGGTTGACAAACAAGAGAAAAATGTTCTGTTTAACCTCCTGTTACCTTTACATTTACTAACATATTTTACCCTCGGGGTCAATTTGACCCCAGCAATTAAAACCTCCAGAAAATTATTAGAATTAGTATTGCTTCCCAAGTTTAAGTGTGAGGTACTTTATGTTTGTTTGTTGACTACCTAAATATCCCTTTAAATAAATAAAAAAGTTGATATTTCTTATATGTTTGACACAGTGAAAAACAGCCTGGGGTCAAATTGACCCCAAAGAACACCGACATTAAACATTGAATGGGGTCAAATTGACCCGAAAGGTAACAGGAGGGTTCAACATTCTGTTTAGGATGAAGATGTATTAATGTTCCATATGGAAGAAAACTGCTAAATAACTGCTGAGTTGCAGCACCATTGTATAGAATAATGTATAAATGTATATATCCGTCTTTTGTCATAAATCTCTATGTTCTCACAAAATATACCGAGAATATCGGTAATATGTGATTAATCATGATTAATCCACAAAAACCTGTGATTAACCCGATTAAAAAATTTAATCGTTTCACAGCCCTAATACATATATATATATATATAATATTATATTTATATATATTATATATAATATATATATAATATATATTTATATATTATATTATATATATATATAATATATATATATATATTATCAATATATATATATTATATTATGTATATAATATATATCGGGTCAGTCCGGGTTTGCAACTGTCCACCATCAGGACCCTGAATCATGTTGTGTGTGTGTGTGTGTGTGTGTTTTGCAGTTAACCGGAAGATTGAGAGAGAGGTGGAGGGATACGAAGACAAGTACCGCGGAAGAGAACTGCCGGGCTTCATCAACTACAAGACCTTCGAGGTTATGGTCAAGGAGCAGATCAAGCAGCTGGAGGAACCGGCTGTCAAGAAACTCAAGGATATAAGCGGTGAGGGTGGGAGGTGTATGACAGAATCATGCAGTAATGTGTTTATCGTTAGGATTCTCGTGTTCTCTTGATAGTGCTTGATCTTCTCGTATCTCCCGTTTCTTCCAGACACGATTCGGAAGGTGTTCATCCAGCTGGCCCAAAGTAGCTTCATTGGATTTCCTAACCTTATTAAAACAGCCAAGGTATCCGCCATCGTCTACGAGTTTCTCAAAAAATTTAATTTTGCGTCATTTTTCTGGCCGAGTTCAGACTGACCCGAATTTTATTCGTATCTAGACGAAGATCGAAGCCATCAAGCAGGAAAAAGAGTCCACGGCTGAGTCCATGCTGAGGACCCAGTTCAAGATGGAGCTGCTGGTGTACTCTCAGGACCGGACCTACAGCAACAGCTTGAGTGACAGGAAGAAGGAAGAGGAAGAGGAGGATGAGGATCATTTACCGAAGAGTATCGTGTACAGCATGGATAATAGTGCAACAATTCAGGAGCTGATGTTGCACCTCCAATCATATTACAAAGTACGCGTTTAAAAAAACAAAACATCGACACCAATAAACAGAATCGATGATGTTCCGACCCTCGTTCCAAACTTTTCTTTCTCCCCTCTTTTTTTTTTCAGATCGCCAGTCAGCGCCTGGCGGACCAGATCCCGCTGGTGATCCGCTACCAGATGCTGCAGCAGGCTGCTGCCCAGCTGGAGAGGGAGATGCTGCAGGTGCTCCAGGACAAGGAGAGCTTTGAGTTCCTGCTGAAGGAGGACTTGGACACCGGCACCAAGAGGCTGGCGCTGCAGAGTCGCCTCAAACGCCTCATGAAGGCCCGCACCTTCCTGGTGGAGTTCTAGTTCCAGAGATCGGGCGTAGTCGGCACGCCGTGAACCGTGGCGGCAAGTTCATAGTTGTGGGTATTGTAGGCATTTTAAATATTTGTTTTTGCTGAGGCTTTTAAAAAAAAGTTTTTTTACATTTTTTCTTTGATACCACTGCAATGCTAACTTTTCTGACGGATTTTTAAATACGTCATCTTTGAGTCACTTTATTGCTTCCAGGCGTTAAAAGTGGGGATATTTTTTATTATAGTGCAAGGCATTACAATTAAATTGTTAGTCCGATATGAAAATATATAGATACTATTTAAATGTCTTCATGTGCTTTTGGGCTCCTGAACCAACGACAACTGTGCAACCTGCAGCTCAAAGCACAACAGCACGAGTCTGCTGTACCGCTTTTTATTCATCACTTATAGTACAAATGTGGTGAATGTATTGCTATGGTATTTTATTTTTGTATTCTGTCCTGTGTGAAATGGACACATTTGCTTTAGATGTTACATTTAGGCCCAAACAGCTCTATATCAGTGAGTGCCGAGTTATTCTAAATCTAATATTTACTTCTGCCTTCATTCCGAGAGAAAGAAAAATCCAATGCCTGTTATTTTAAACGGTAAAAGTAGATGATAGGAGCACATTGTGAACCACTGTAATCAAACGGGTAGTTATTGTTTCTTCGACTGCATCTTTTTCCTACTGTGCGAATATTTTTGCTTAAATAAAGAAACTGTTTGACTTTTGATTGACTAGTTTGACTATTCCGTCTTGCCTCTTAGTCGTTAATCCAACAAAACGTTCTCTTAAAATATTATAATATAAAATATTCGAGACATTAGCCATTAGTGACAGAGTATACAACAAAATGGAACTACTACGAGAATTACTATGATGCTATCACTGCAATAATCAATCATTATTATTATTCCTTCCCATGAGTATAACTCAAATACTTAAAACACATTTGTCTTCTCATGCCGGAACTGACTTTTGGTTCTTGCTGGATGTGGTGAACTTTGATCAAACTTGCTCACAACACTCATGTCCCCCTTGTGGCTTAAGAGAAAATAGCACATAAAAGCACAAATTGCAATGTAACTTCATAACTCTAGCACTTAACAGATATCCTAACCACGTCATCAATAAGCATATATGGGCTTCCTCTGTGCAATGAAGTGTCTGTATCGGTGATGGAAAAAAAGAAGCTGAATCAGTCCAACTCCTGCCCACCTGTGTTTATATACTTATTTTCTGATAACCTTTGATGAGTTCTTTTGTCTTGGTCACTAAGTTAAGACCCGTGTTATTTATACGGATGCATACAGTGCATTGCTTGAGCCCAGATGGCTCTCGTAGGCTGTCCCTGCAGTGCATGAATGGTTTGGATAGTCCTGGTGGGCAGCTGGTAGCCCCCTCATCAGAGTATGAGTGTGAATGTATGAATGTCATAAAGTACTAGAGCGCTTTTAGGTGTAAAAAGACTCGGAAAATCCATTTAGAGACAGAAAATTCACCATGTTCGTAAAAACGGGAACGAGACGGATGTGGACAAGCTTACTTTATTCAAAAATACATAGACAAAAAGATCCAAAAACAAAATTATTTCAAAGAGGTTGGCTTCAGTCAGTTCATGTTCATTCACCATTCAGAGATGGGCTCTCCTGGTTGTTCTCGTCACTGTCCGATTTCTCATCATCTAGGAAAGATAAAACATATTATAAGTAGGAACCTCTACTTTTTCTAAACTGGCCAGAAGAGGAAACGGAATGGACCGATCAACAGCCGCTGACCGGGAACTTTGAAAAGCACGTCCATGTTTACTCACTCTCAAGGGTCTGCTGTAGTTCCTGTATGGTACTGAGGAGCACATGGAACTGCTTCTTCCTCAACTCCAGCTGTGTGGGACAGACGGGAGACAAATAAACGCAAATGTTCTGAATGATCGACGACATAGAGGTTAGAATAGAAGAAATGATGAATGTAATCGGCCGTACCTTTGCGTCTACGTTCTCCTTGGTGCGAGACAATTGCTGGAGTTCTTTGTCAAGAGCCTCCAACTGCCTGCAAGTTAACAAACCGGCATTAAGCACATCATCTGATTATCATGAAAGCCTGAACTGCTCTTTTTAACTAATAATTTAACTATTGAGGCTGCCTTGCTTTAGGGTTTCATGTCGGTCTGGGTGTTGCTGGATAACCTTCGCTAAAGCGTCGTACTCTGCAACGACAAGAAAAAGAAAAAAATTAAATGTGAGACGAGCAGAAATACAAACAAACTAAAATAAATAATAAGAATAATACACATTATTCCAACCACCGATATTGCCATCAAGTCTTCAGAATCAAAATAATTTATTGACCATGTACGTTGAACATACAAGGAATTTGACTCATAACAATAGACAGGATAAAAAAATACAAATTAATGTATAATAAAAACAATAGACATAGTGCAATAATAGATAAATATAGTAAAAAAAAGACAACAGATACTGTATTCGGTTCACAACAATAATATATATATTTTTCCCGTCACAACAACACAAGTAGTACATGGAGAGACGTACTACTTAAAATAATTGCACACATGTTCTCACCTTGTCGATTCTTCCGTATTCTCTTTGCCCTCTGGATTTCTTTCTTGCATTCTGCTATCTTGTCGTGTGCAGAGGTGATGTTTTGTTCTACAATGTAGAATAAGATTATTATTAATAATAATATTATTTGTAACACAATAACATTGTTTTGTGGGGACTGGTGGCCTATTCTCCAAGATATCACACATATTGAATATATGAAATGCAGGAACACGAGTATGTTAAACAAAACAATATGCAGTTGTCCACCACCTGTGTGGACAATTAAATAACAATGGGCTCAGTGTATGTTCTACCTATATTAGTGTAGATTTTCTCATAATTCTCCATTTCGCGTAGATTCATATCATACACCATCAATGTCTTCCCCATGGAGAATTCACACTGGCCCAGGATGCCCATCATCCTCTGGTACTGCGTGAACCTGAACAGAAATACAAAAAACGGGTTAAGACTCAAAAGCAAGTTCTTCAATACACTTTTATTTAATCATTATTATTACCTTCGCATTGAAAATGCGGAAGTTAATGTTTTGATCGCCGTGTATTTATTTATTTATTTGTATGCGTGTTACTCGCATAAGTCAAAAAGTATTAAACCGAATCGCATGAAATTTGGTGGGATGATTGTTTATTATCCGGGGACCATTTGCTTAGAGTTTGGGATTGATCGGGTCAAAGGTCAAGGTCATGAAAAGGTCAACATCTTCTTGAATCGCATGAAATTTGGTGGGATGATTGGTTATTATCCGGGGACCATTTGATTAGAGTTTGGGATCGATCGGGTCAAAGGTCAAGGTCACGAAAAGGTCCAAATCTTATTTTTACCATAGCGTGGTCACTTTTTATCCAATTGACATGCAACTAATGCCAAAATGTTCACAATTCAATGCCCAATCTTGTGCTATGCGAAGGTATGCGCTCTACCGAGTGCCCGTTCTAGTTCTAATGATATCATTATCACTATCATCAAGTCGAAAGGACGGAGCTCCTCACCCTTCCTCTGGGGTCCCGGGCGAGTTGCACCATTTGGTGAAACTCTTGAGCAACACGTTGATCCGGCGGTCATCTCCAGCTCCGTCCCCGTCGATGAGAAGACGTTTCCGAATAACCTCGTCTAGAATACGAGAGAAAGCAACGGTTCAGAGAGCTGCATCTGGGGTTACGGTTCATCAGGCGACCGTGTTAACTGGTGACTTTTCAGCCGAACGCGTCTGTTGTTGTCGTAGTTACGACGGCCGTAAGGATAGAGAACACCTATAGCTGTCTACGTGAATGGTGTCAAACCCTCCAATATACATAATAATATATACTTTTCAAATTAAACAATGGGGCATCTAGGAAGGGCAGCTCAAATCTGATGCCGCTGAGCTAACCGTTAGCACACGTTAGCTAACATGGCTGCAGTTTCTTTAGTCGTTTTGAAGGAAGCTGTTTCGACGTGTAAAGTGGGTTCGTTGGAGGACACGTGTATGCTTTAAGAGTTATACTTGTGGATTGTACCTGAGTGCTTAAATAAAATGATTAAAGCCTTACTTACCATCCGTAACAGCTCCCATGTCTGTAGCTAAACAAACTTTATTGAACAACAGGAAGTGAACAAAGAAGCTCGCCCCGCCTCCTAGAATAGACGGCAGTGATTGGCCAGAGATTTCTTCTTCTTCGTTTTGTTTAATGACAGTTGGAAACTATCCTTAAAGGTGAATTGCCGCCAACTAGAATGTTCGAGGAAGCAGACACTGCCCCGTGCGGCCACAGGTGAAAAACAAGCAACACGTAAACTAAAATAGGACTGGATTATCTTCATTAATCCAATTTATTTTAAAAACTCAAACAAAGCTTTCTGTTTTGCTTCCTCAATCCGTAACATTATTTGTAAAACTCAACACGAGTACCACCACCACATTGCATTTCTCCTAAGTGTTTTACACATCTGACAGTGACAGTTCGATAGCATCTCTGCCATTATAAATACTATAAGTCATAATCCAATTTAAAAACAAGCATATTGTCTAAATCAAGATATAACCCAAAGATGGATAAAAGAGGACATGATGAGTAAAAAAAAAAAAAAAATAGGGACAAAATAAACTGTTCAAAGTGAAACATTTTGTTAAAAAAGGGTCTATATTTGTTATCTTTATGTTTGCCTCCATCGTGGAATAGATTTGTATCGTGAAAGCTTGAAGAACGACTTCAGCCTGATTTTAGAATTAGAATTAACTCACATTCAACTGATGACACGATGAGAGCATTTACTATTACTATCATTAGTTCTTTTGTGTAAACTAAAGTCTTTTTTTTAATACCTACAATTAGTTTCCAGTTCTGTAGTTGTGTGCAGCACCTCCATGACAGTTATTTCACACAAATGTACAACACAATGAACCTGCAGACATAAACTAATACAAATTCTTCAACAGTCGAAAGAGCAACTTAAGTGATATTTGAGGCCACTATTGACATGTGTTTGGAATTTCAATCATATAGTCAGCTGAAATGTTGTGTTGTTCTCAAAATAAAACTAAACATGGAGAAGTTTCAGCTACAAACAAAACTAAAATACATTTGCACAAACAAAAACAAAAGTCTCACCTGGCTGTAGGCCTACTAAAGCAATTTCAAGCGGAACATATTTCAAACAATTGATTCTGTGTCGTGATTTATAATGACACCTCCTTGACCTCAGGGCCGTTATTTCTACTTTAAACTAAAAACACATCTTTTCCGACTATATCTGGAGTAAAACACATATTAGCACCTCAGTGGCACTTAAATAGCTCTTATTATGGTACTTTTGGAGTTCGACTATGTTGAGGAAATGTTACTTTCTGTATTCTTGTTGTTCTTAGTTTGTACTCTAGGTTGATGCACTTATTGTAAGTCGCTTTGGATAAAAGCGTCTGCTAAATGACATGTAATGTAATGTAATGTAATTTCTCATTGAAAATAACAGCCCAGACAAACCAGTTTGACGGTGGAGAACCCGCTTTTAACTCCTCAGCGTGCGTGCGTGCCGGAACGTGCGGGCGCGCGCGCAGTGACGTCTCCGTCCCAGAATGCAGTCTGGTAAACAGACATGGAAGCGCCAGGTGAAGACCTCCACAGAGGCTGAGCACCGCACACTCGCTCCTTTCCCCCCCCCACCGTCTACTGTCTCCTTCCGCCCGGTTCGTCCCGGTTGATAGATATCCGGCCCGGTGTCACGCGCGCGCCTCCCGCGTCCGGAGCCCCGGTAAGAGTAAACTTGTTGTCGGATCCGTGACGACTGCTCATGACTTCTGCTGTGCTGTCAGGCTTCTGCCAGCTTCCTCGCTAACGCTAGTCATGGCTGGCTACAGGCTGGAGCTAACATGCTAATGTAGCCGCCGCCGCTTCCCCGGTAACGCGCGTGCCAGTCACAGACCCACACGTTACCGGGACGGAGCTCCCATCGCACAACTCACGCTGGGGACCTTGTGTCCGTTTTAGTTTTTTTCCACGTGTGTTTACCAACGTCTCGCCGCCGACGGTCACCGTCCGTCGGCGTGGTTAACGGGCAGAGGTGGGCTAATGTCAGCTAGCTCACAGTTAGAAAACGTCAAGTAAAAGAAAATCATCACACAACTTTACTGTTGATAAACTTTTTTTTTTTTGGAGCTCGAACCTCGATTGGATTGAGCCTGAGCCACGTGTGCTGACATGTTTATGTTGTAATACAGAAGGCTGTTGGGGGAGATCACTGTTGCAGCGTGGAATACATTCACTATAATGACAGAGTAATAGACAGTGAGTCGGGGTGCCACTTTAACACGATCTTGTGTTGCCGCTCAGTGGAATTATGTTATTGTTGTTCACAATTCTGTCTCCAAAATACAAATTTTCCCGCTGATTCTCAATGAGATTAGTTTAATATATATATATATATATATATATATATACAGACAGTTAACAGCAGAGACCAGAGGTTCATTGCAATATATCTCACTTGATTATATTATGTGAGTTTGCATATGTTTGACATTATGAAAATGCAGTATACTACAGTTCATATTGTTATTGGGACATTGTTTTCCACCACAGCGACCATCCCTTATAAAGGTGAGCACACAAACCAAACATGTTCTTCATCAGTAGCTTTTGAATTTAATTCCAATTTGAAAGTAAGTGGTTGTAATTCATCCACACACAGCAGTTATCATTGTATGGCGTTGTGTTTTTGCTATTTCTATGAATATATCGCAATAGGTCTTTCATCAGTTAAGACAACAACAACAACAAATCAAAAGCTGTCACTTCTATCTCAGTGTGACTGACTCATCTTCTCTCAATGTGTGTGTGTGTGTGTCTTTCTCCAGACTTCCTCTCCAGTGTGTGTGGCGGCCATCGATCACCAAAACTAATGAGTATCGGTTGATTGAGTTCAATTTAACTTCCTTTTTTTCTTATTTTTTCCAAGGTAAGATTTCCCAGCTTTTCATGACACTACATTCGTATAACCAGCTACTGTTTTCTTTAGCTACACAACAATCTCAAGGAGTTATAAAGTGCTTAGAGATGTTTACAGAGAACTCACTTACTTTCTAAAAAATTAAACTTTAGGAAAAATGTAACTTTAACCTTTAGAAAACACAAACAAGCCATACATTTTTGGATTGTTTGTGGATATCAGAAACTAAGAGTTAACAAAAAAAACATCTATCCATGTAGTCATGTTAAAAATGAGTGTGCTAGCCTAGGAGAGGTAGCGAGTATCTAGCAAAAGGAAAAGACCTTTCATTATTATACATTTACTTACCTGGAAAAACAAAGCATCAGATCAAATCAGTCCTGAGATGAATACCATTTCTACTTTGATGACATGTTCATTGGTATTCTGTTTTCGTTGGGACTTTATTTGTGGACGTGTGAGGCAGGGTGTTAATGTTATAACTTTTTTAATTAGCACATAAATCCTAGCCGGCGCGAGGGGCAAAGCTGGTTTGAAACAGTAGATGGCGTTTTGAGCCATTTATTAACCAAAAAAATCCTATTTTTATAGATTTGGTATAAATGTCAACATTAACACCGGCAGTGTTTCATTGCAATACAGTCATATCATTTTAGTTTAACCCTTAAAAACACATTTTAGTGTGCAGTACCTCTTTCATATAATTTTATCAAAATGTGATATTTAGCCTGCATTTGACACAAACATCCCTGTTATTTTTTATAAGTTAAATAATTTGCCTTGCTTTAAAAAAAACATAACAGATGCACTTCTGATCCAATGCCAGACATTCCCACTGCTACTCGCAGACTAACACAAATGCATCAATATGCCATGACTTAAGTGTTGGTCATTAAAAGATGACATACCAAACATTTCCTCCACAAGGTTTCTCAATTTGTTGCTGTGTATAAACGGTTAATTTTCACATTTCAGCACAAATAGATGTTCAATGCCTCGTAAAAATATGGTCAATGTTTTGTGTCATTGTGGGAAATCTACAGTTGTTCATCCCACTGATTATATAGAGAAGAGCCCTTTGAAATCTGAAGAGTGTCATCTGTTGACATCGTTTTCAAACATAATGCAAAGTGTATCTTTATACTATGAGTACTATACAGTATCAAAACCATACAGTCTGGGTCTGTCCCTTTTAGTTATTACAGACTGATGTTTGACAGACTCCAAATGTACCTCCGTGGGTGTTTCAAAATGTTCAGACTATAATACGAGTGTGTTCAAATACCTGTAACACCATATTATTATTTAGTATCCCTGAAAAAAGATTTAGAATGACCCAATACATAGTTTGTCAAATGCAGTACCGGGAAACCCGACTGCATTCGGTGTCATTTTTCAGCCCGCACGCCAGCATGCTCTCGTGGCTTTTCACCTGAGGACCCGTTGCATCGTCTGAGCTGCACACATGACACAAACCTTCCCCTCCTACATGGCCTTTTCTTTTTCCACACGTTGAGCTTGAGCACTACTCACTAACCGCGAAGCGAGCGAAGGGCGAGGTTCAGAAAAAAATGTGACAAAATATGATGTCCCAATTGTATGCGTACCGCATGCAAAAGCACATGGTTTGTACGGTCAGCTTCAGTACGCACTAAATGTAAAGGGAAAAAGTATGCGTCGTAGAACCTCCCAGACCACCTCTGAATGGGATCAGATCTCAAAGCGTTCTCAATGCGTCTGGGGGGCATTCACACCTTGAGCTGTCCACTTGTGATCGGACCCCTCCACGACGAAATGTTATTGTAAGGTGTGAACGGGGCCAAAGAGAGAGACTGCATTCTGAAACTCAACATCCCTCATAAGAACATATTTGGCGAGAGTCAATAGTCGAGTCTGGAGTGTTTATAGGTATACCATAAAGAGAAATTAAATAACTCTTTTTTTACTGTGCGATACTGGCAAGCTTTTTTATTTGAATTCCTTTCTTTAGTGTTTGTTCAAAGACAAAGCCAAGTTCCTGAACTGTACCCTTGATATTAGTAACTGCTTTAAGGTCATTGCTGCTCACGGCCAAATGGGAATTCATTGGACTTCTTAACCAATTTAGGTGGAAGATTTCTTCCGATTTTTCAAACTGGTCTTGTTTTTTGAATGTCAAATTGGTGGCGGTGTCTTAACCCTTGTGTTGCCTTAGGGTCAATTTGACCCGATTCAATATTTAACACTCCTGCCGCCTTAGGGTTAATTTGACCCCATTCAATGTTTAATGTCTGTGTTCTTTCGGTAGTCAACAAACAAACATAAAGTGCCTCACACTTAAACTTGGAAAACAATATTAATTCTAATAATTTTCTGGAGGTTTTAATTGCTGGCGTCAAATTGACCCCAAGGGTAAAATATGTTAGTAAATATAAAGGTAACAGGAGGGTTAAACATTGAATCGGGTCAAATTGACCCAAAGGCAACAGGAGGGTTAAGCATTTCTGATGATTTGAGATTGGAAAAGAAAAGAAGTTGCTTAGATTAACCACGATGTCATTCATATAAAATGGGAAGGACAGCACCAGATGAGGACGAGACATGTTTGTGCCTTTTTGTAAGTCGAGTAACTCTTATTACTTTGTGTCTGTCTCTATACTCAATGTTGTCAGTGGCAAGGAAAAGAAAGTTCTTCCATTTCTTGTTTTCACTTTTGTTGTGTGTGTGTGTGTGTGTAAGCATACGCATCATTGTGGAAGGTCGCACAAGATTCATTGTAAAAGTGAAAGTCAGGGCTACTTGGCTGTGTGTAACTCTGACTTTATATTTCTTTAGAGTTTAGCAGCCAGAGGCGGAATCTGTTCAACCAAAACTCCTTCAAAGACATTTAGTAAGCGACATAATTTGAGTCAGATTGGATTTCAAAATAACAATTACTGATCCATCGTCTATGAAGATCAAGTCAACTTATCTGTAAATGTGTTTCTAGTATTGTATTCTTGTGTGTGGAGGCTGACATCATTGTTAACATCTACTTGCAAAGCATACTACACATCATACATAGGGTTACACTGACACCGATGGTAAGTTTATGTATTGAACACCATAGCAATGTTGTTGGACCCATTCATGGTTAAAATGGGAATATTTAGTTTTTGGTTGTGCATTTGTCAGGGCTGATATGTTTTGTATTTTATTATTTTATATTTTGCCCCATAAACATGACATTAAGAATGTGCACACACATGGTGTGTAGACTGTAAACAGGCATCCCCTAGTGTGGCTTAATACATATCCAAATCAGTTGTATTCTGCCATACGGTGGTATGCTGAATCATACTTATTTCTATGTATGATATATATTTCCATATAAATCCTGTAGTACTAATGTATATCGCTTTGTAGCCACCCCTAACTATGTGTATGTCATATTTAATTAATCACGGTTTAGCTTTAACAAGCGATATAGTTGAGTCTTGCATTTACAATAACCCACAAACCCCTTTATATATCCAGTTAATTCAGTATATTGTCCGCCATTTGTTGTATAAGCTTTGTTTGAACACAGGTTCTTTAAAAAAATAAAAATAAGAACAGTTTTTGCGGGGCGGGTGCGGCGCAACAACACGCGTTTGCCCCCGTCAATCAGGGGGAGCCGTCCTCCGGATCCCGAGCGCTACCAATGCTGACTTCTCGTGTCGTTACATTGTAGCGGAAAGAATGTCGGAAAGGGCCGAGGATGACGTCAGGGGGGAGCAGCGCCGAGCGGCCAGGCAGCAGCTGAAGCAGCAGCAGATCCAGCGGGGAGAAGGCTCCACAGCAATGGCGACTGTTGCGGAGCGGAGAGCCTTGCCGAGTCCGGACGCAATGCTGGGACAGCCGTGGGGCAACTGGGTCGACGCCGCCAAACTCAACGGCACCGACGGTGAGTCCCCCCACCCTCACCCCCGCTTCCCGAATGTGCGCGAGGAAGCGAGGTAGAGCGCGACAGTTGCCAGTACTGTCCCCCCCCCCCCTTTTTTTTGGCCGATTCCATGCCGTTTTTTTTAGTTTTTTTCGGTGCTGGAATACGAAGAAACGCGACTGGTAGCAACAGCACGAGCAGGCGAGCAAGTGCAACTATTTATGGGTCCGTGTCTGATCGCCTCGTTTTTCAGGTGCCGAATCGGAGGAAAGTTTAAAAGACTTCGGGAAAAATCGTGAAGCCATGCGTTTGTGCAGAGAAGGTGAGTGTGTGTTTGTGCTTCTTTCTTTTTTTATGACTTCTCTCTGGTTCTTGAGGTTTGCACACACACACGTGTATTCACACACTTAACACGCCTTAACTGTAAACCAATGCGCGGCGTGAATGGACTGCACACCCGGATACAATAAGTGAAACGTGTCTTTATTATGTGGTAGTTGGCGTTTACGTTTGTCCCTGAAGTAACTTCACGGTTAACAACTTCAGGCCCACACATAGTGACATGTGTCGTATTCCGATTGGAGAAGGCATTTAATAGACTTAATTGTGCATTTGACGTGTCTCTAAAAACAACAGCAGGGTATAAGGTGGTAATAATGTTAAAAAAAAGTTACGAATTATATTACAACTCGTATGGCTTTACGAAATAATAACTCAAAAATGTCTGTTAAAACAGGAGTTGTGATTGTAAAAGTCCCTCTTAGCCGTGTTTTGAATGGTATGGAGTTAGAATATGTCTCGCTCCTATTTCACGAGCTGCTTCCACACAACATGTGACAAACGGCAATGTGTTGTTGCCACATATTTAGAGAAATAATGTAAGCAAATTGATCAAAATGCTCAATTTAATATAACTTCTTAATGTCTCTTGAAGTGCGTCCCCACCAACCACCAGCACGTCAAGTCAATTCCTGAATTATTCAGGCCGTATAAATGTAAACTTTGAAAGTGCCATCATGGTGGATTAAAAATAAACAACAACAACCAGACTGCTTTGATGGGATCGGATGGATATGTTGCTACCGCCTATGCCAGGATTTTCTCTTTTAGCTGATGCATATTTATATATATATATAGATATATGTATGTTAGGTTACAGTACTGGGATCCAGTGATGACATCATTCATGAGACAAAGGTGATGATAACACTCAACAACAGGAACACTCATAATCTGTCTTCTTAATGATGTTTCAGAGCTTTTTGAACTGCAATTTTATTTTTGGAAACACCGTGTTGAGCGTTTGCCGTCAAGCCTGGATTTAGAACAACCTCACTCCACGGCTAAATAGCTCCAACAATAAACTGGCACCTCGTTTAATTATGAATCACGATTTCCTCCCCGCAAGTTGAAAACCGGGTAAATTTATCGAACGAATGATGAACTAGCTACGGTGGCGCGGTCTGAAGCCGAGCTCGATAAAGTTTAATGAAAAGTTTCCTGCTCCGTTAAATGTCACGAGCCGTCGTCCGCAGCGACTTCTAATCGCGGGGGATTTTCTTTCTTCCCATTTGCTCAAGGGCACGTGGCACATCAAATGTGACCTTGCTGTTTCGGGACGGTCACGGCGGCTTCTCGGACGCCGAGATTAACGCGCATCCTTTTCCTTGAGCTGCGTGTAGAGAGTTAAAAATAGATTTGTCCTCCGTTGTTTTTTTTTCTAGTTCTATTTTATTTGCGTGGACGGCGACGGAACGACACGTCGTTAATTTTAAGGCGATCGCGGTGGTGTGATTTAACTCTCACTTAATCTCGACAGCTTTTGGGCTCGTGTAGAACGCCGTCGGACTCTTGATCCGTCCGACGCTTTGGAGGAGCGCTTTGACGCTTTCTGCAGAACCGGGCTGAATCTGTCCGGAGTTGCATCTCGATGAGGAACGACCAGAAGGAACCGTCCCTTCATTTGGAGACGTGATTTTGACCCACGCTTATGTCATCAGGGGGTCTAGATTTAGTCTTTTCTCCTCTCCACGTGTTGCTGTATAGGTTAATCGGCGACTACTTGACGGGGCACCTGTATTGCGTTGTGTGCATTGTGTGCATACCCCTAAGACCATCGCACCATGACACCCACCCGTGAGAAAAATAGAGCTTTCATACAAAAACAGTGTAAGATGCATTACGCTAAGGGGGCGATTCACCTCAAGGCCTGTGGTCTGCTGTAAAACAAGTGGAGAAGATGTATGTCCAACAGAAGAAATCAAGAGAGTCTTAATGCTCTTATGAAATGGGCTCGAAACATATCTCTATCATCGGCGTCCGTTGGCGTCTCATCAACACGTGTGTGTGTGTGTGTGTGTGTGTGTGTGTGCGTGCACGTGGATGACTGCACCTCTCCGCCATGACTCACCACCAGATTCCTCCTATGCCATTCTAACACATCCAGATGATTAACACATCGTAAAAAAAAACTAATGACGGACCGATGAATCAACTCGTCTTCTAGCGTCCCTTTTTGAAAAAAAAAACAAAATACATTTCACAGTCGGGGAATCTGGGAAATGTCGTGCGGGCGTCAGCCACAGGTCAGATTCAGCTCGGAGGCAGCCGGAGCTGCTGCTATTCCACCCAGACCATTCATCACTGCCGCGCAGGAGGATGCTGAGATTAACTGGACTCTCGCTCTCTTCCTCTGTCTCTCGCTCACGGGCTCTCTCTCTATCTCTCTCTCTCTCTCTCTCTCTCTCTCTTCCTCGGCTCGCGCTCGCTTTGTCTTCCTGACGCCTCGTCCGGCTTCTCTGCCTTTCTTCTCTGTGTTGTTTCTTCTTCACTCCCCTTTCCTGGGTTTGCTCGACCGTTTTGTCTCCTTTCTCCTCCACGGTAACTTCTCTCTCTCTCTCTCTCTCTCTCTCCCCCCTTTTCATCTCCTCCTTGCACAGGAATAAAATGGAGCTTGAGAATGGGGGCAGTCACGGTGGCGTTGGACCACTTTTCAAGTCGGTACAGTTCAGTCGGTGCGAGTGCGTTGTGTGTGTGTGTGTGTGTGTGTGTGTGTGTGTGTGTGTGTGTGTGTGTGTGTGTGTGTGTGTGTGTGTGTGTGTGTGTGTGTGTGTGTGTGTGTGTGTGTGTGTGTGTGTGTGTGTGTGTGTGTGTGTGTGTGTGTGTGTGTGTGTGTGTGTGTGTGTGTGTGTGTGTGTGTGTGGGAGGGGGTCGTTTTGGAAAACGCTCCCCAAGTCAACAAACGGCAGCCGTTTGGGAGTGAGCCTCGTTCGACCTCTCGCTATCGATCCGGCGAGGAGATCTGTCCGGCCCGGTTGGACGCCACAGTTCTCGGCCTCCTTCAATAAAGGGTCCGGGAGAAGTTTTTAAAACTAGAAGTAGAATACTCACGAGGGGTTATCGATCGATGGAGCGAGTACCTGCGCTCTCTCGTTACGACTCAAATCCGCTGCCGCTACAGGAGACTCGCTGAGACGGTTGGGCTGATCCTGATATGTAGAACAGCACTCGGGGCCAGCTTCCAACTTCTGCTTCTCTTTGATTGGCTTACGCAAGCAGCCACCGGCGAGTCCTGCCCTCGCGTCACATTTCTGCACTTGTTCTCTTTTGATAGCAGTCCGACCCCCTTTGCTTGTGCACACCGGGTGCTGTGCTCCCCCCCCCCAACTGTATATAATAGACACGCCGTTGTCCATTAAGTGAAGGCATTTGCCTTTTTCTTTTTCTTTTCTTCCTCCTTGGCAAGACGCCAGCCGCTGTGAAATAAGTCCTTTCGCTCGGCGGCTGTTGAAGGAGACACTTAGCCGAGTGGCTTCAGACAATTGACGAGTAAGAGGCGTCAGGCTCGTCGATACCGCACGAGCCTGACGCTGACCCCACTGAGAGGGGAATCCCGCCAGGTTGGCTGTTTTATTTATTTATTTATTTATTTTATACGGGGCTTTGCTTAATGGCCCTTATCCCTTCCAGACGTGTTTAGGGATGTTTGGAGAACCCTCAACGGCCCCGCTGGAGTGCACACTGAACAGTGGCTCCACTTCTCTCCTCTTGTATCGGGTCTTCATCTCATCACAGCACCCCCAGGCTAATCTCTCAATTAGCCTCCGTAATTAGGTGGTGTGTGTGTGTGTGTGTGCGTGTGTGTGTGTGTAGATGATCAATGTTGATCACATCCTGGTGAAGCAGCGGCGCCGTTTGCCCTCGAGTGGTGTGCCGAGTGCGAGGCTCGGTCGAGATGCTGCAGCTGCAGACTTTGGAAGTCGTGCTTCGTGTTGTTTTCTAATCGTGTGTCTGAAGGTTGCACTGGAATATGTTATTGTTATGGATTTTAAACTTTTATAACTTGACAGACTGATAACAACCAACATATCTCTGGTTTGATTGTTGGACTTCAACTGACTATTTTGTATTATTAATTAATGTTCCTTCTCACTTATTCAGTTAAACGTCAATAAATGTTGTTCAGAATATTCTGAAGCCCGAGGTGATGAGTTCAAATTCTCAAAATACTCTGTATCCTATCCCATTCGACAAAATTAGTCCAACCGTGAAACATCTGTTCTCAAATGTTGCATATTTTTGTTGTGTTGATTCTCTAATCGACAAAGAGTTTCTGCTCTATTTGATTGTTTATGTTGTTTTCGATATGATTTCTGCTGCAGTGTAAACATATTTAAGAAGTATTGTTTCGTCTTTTGCACAAAGACTGCCAACGAGCACGAAAGATGGAGAAGTCCCTCAGCAGACGAACGACACAAGCAGCATGAGGCGGATAACAGATTACATTCGATTTCTTCCTGATAGTCACAAATATTCCACGAGCGATTTATGCGACGTTCGTTTCTCATGTGCTGCGTTTGTGGCGGGAAACCGTTCACATTTTATTCTCTCGTTCCTGCTTCATTGCGACGTTCTCCATAAGCAGTGGGGACTTTGCTCAGCAGTTTGCATTGAGTACAAAAACAACAACAAATTGTTTATGATTGGATTCAATCTATTGTCATTGCACAGAGTACAGGTACACAGGTACACAGGCAACAAAATGTATTCTCTGCATGTAACCCATCCTTAGTTATTAAGGAGCAGGGGGCTGCAGTGATGCGCCCGGGGAGCAACTGGGGGTTCGGTGCCTTGCTCATGGACACGTCGACGTGCAATGAATGGGGAGAGCGGGGATCGAACCGACGACCTTGGGGTTGCAGGACGACCCCCTCACCCCACTGAGCTACAGCCGCCCCTTTTTTTGCATGATGATGTGTCCATTCATTGTATCCTACGCTTCCTTCTTCAGGGATCGTGTGGAAAACCTGGAAAAGTTATGGAATTTGAAAAATGGTTTTGGAAAAGTCGTGGAAATTTGCTATATTCACTTCTTCGTTTACGCTTTTAAATAATTAATATGTTTTTAATAGAAAGACGCTCAAAATATAAGTCGGCATACGCTCATTCACACTCGCGGCGAATAAACATTTATATAAATGTTTATTCTTTTCCTCAAACTACTGTCTCTCATTCGTTTGAGTCATTTAAGGTTATTTACTGTATGCTTTGGATTTCTCATTGTTAGTTTAAATACGACATTTTCTCACTTTTTCATGTCTGCAGCGAGATTTCACAAAACATTCGGTCATGGAAATTTGGTTTTAAAGTCATTGGTCAATATGTGTATGCACCCTGCTTCTTGATGGGAGCCGATAAAGTGAAGCGATGCTATTAAAGTGACGCTACCCGCGATCTTGAGCTATTGCCGCGCTATGACAACCGATGATTGATGTTTCAATGAAGAGTCGGCAGTGTGTTGCCAACTGGGTCCGTTTGATGCGCCTCTCCTTGACCGCTCTGGTTAATTGTTCCCTTGTGTGCAGACATGCCCATATTCGGCCAATGCCCCGCACAGGACGACTTCTACCTGGTGATGTGCAACCACTGCGGCCAGGTGGTGAAGCCCCAGGCCTTCCAAGCACACTACGGTAAGTGTCATGCACATGCACACCAGGGCAGGAAATGTACATGTTTTTTTTAGGGGTTAATTTCCCCCCACTGACTGAAATACAGGAGCATTTAAAAATACATTGGGGGCACTTTTTAAAACTTGTGAAACAATATTTAACCTTTTGTTCCAAATTAACAAATATACTTATTTAGGCTTACAGTATGTGATACATTTTCATACAAATGTTAATAATAAGACTATTAGGCAGGGGTCTACAGATTCAAAGTGTTTTCTTAGATTTTTTAACAAAAAGCAGACAATCATACAAAATGTTATTCTTATTTCTTTGTGGTTATCTATTGTTACTACATTTTTTAAATGACTGAACAATTATAACTTATTTCTTTGTTTAAAAAAAAAAGTTCTAATGATATTTATTGATTTATTTTAGTTCCTACTCAGTACAGGCAATACAGAAAAGACACAAAACAAAGAAGAAAACAAAATGCTATTAATTAACCTTTTGTTCAAAAATAATAATTATACCTTTTTAGGCTTACAGTATATGAGCAGTTGTCATAAAAATGTAAATAATAAGACTTTTAGGCAGTAGTCTACAGATTCAAAGTGTTTTCTTAGATTCTTTTGAACAAAAATCAGACAATCATATAAAATGTTATTCTTATTCCTTTGTGGTTATCTATTATTACTACATTTTTTAAATGAGTATTAACAATTATAACATATGTCTTAGTTTTTTAATAATTTAAAATGATATTTATTTACTTTCTTTGTTATAGTTCCTACCTAGTACAGGCAATACAGATAGGACACAAAACAAAGAAGAAAAACAAAACGCTATTAAATTATCATAATTATTAAAGGACATTATGAGAGCATTTTGTTGCCCCTCTTCACGTGATATCAGGAGCAAAATTATATTTCCTATGGGCAGTTTGCCCTTTGACCTCGTGTACTTCCGACGCTGATGCACGCACACCTGCATGTATTCGGTCATTTTTAATGCTCACACCATGTAGATTTAGCTTTTTGAAGAGTGAACGTTATCGATAACGCCCACGCAAGAAGTGCGAGTGAATGGAGTGGAATGGAGAGATGTGAGGAGGCCGTCTTCATCTGTAAGAACCATATACCGCTTCAAGTGGTGGTGATGCCTCGCACATCAGAACACTCTGTGGTATCACTTCTCTCCCCGTGTCTTTTCTCCTCCACCACTTTACTCCACACAGTAACCCGAGATCGGGCGGCACAGACTTTGATTTATTTATTTCACTCACTGTCTCGTGTGTGTGTGTGTGTGTGTGTGTTTAAATTCAGTTAATATGTGATGCGGTTCTCTCGGTCTTTTGCAGAAACATACTTTTAAAAAACATTTTTTTTTTGCCATGCACAAGCCGGATGCGATTTCTGGTTCTGCTGATACTGTAGGTGCGTTTGTGTGTCCAGTAGTTAAGCTGGATCCCTTTTGAAGTGCGAGAGTAAGTGGGTGAATTATAGATCCGTAAACGGAGCGACTGCATCACTGCGGATCTCTTTTAAACTTCACAGTGTTACCGACAAGTTCACAAACGCCCACGCCGGCTGAAATAAATGAGTCTGTTCACCCGCCATCTCGTTTCCCTGAAACTTTGCAGCGACAGTCTATTATGTAAATCTCTCTGTTTTGACGCGAGGGTGCCCATTAATCTTCTGTTAATTAAGCCAATTTGAGAAGACGTGATTTGTTAAAAGGCTGTGAGCGTGAGAGATGCGACGCCTTCGACCCTCATTAGCTCATCGCTACATTCTCGCTGCCTCTGAATCACACATCTGATATCATTCTCTTCTTATAGCTTGCTCCTCTTTCTTTGCCTCCCATGTCAGTGGTGTGAAATCCCCGTGAAAGTGTGACAGCAGTTACAGTTGTCGAGGTCCGCCACTAGAGGGCGGTATAACGGCACATGGCTCCCGTTGGAACCGTCCTCGATAACAAGAGACGCTTCCTCCCACGCTGCTAAACGACAGACTGAATGAGCCTGTCTGGACCAGACCTCTCGTCACGACTAGACTATTACAGTCGGGTCCTCATACCTGCACAAGTGATTTATTTAATGATAATTATCTAGACATTAGAGGGCATTAAAGTGCCTCTGAAGTAAAACGGTGCTGACGGCACCCTGCAGGCGGCTGCCGTACATCTTGTAGATTGAGGCATCTCTGATCATTAGAATAGTTCACCATCACTTGTATGCTCCTGAATTAGTATATAGATTTAATTTACGTCTCTGTTTGTACGTGGGTGTGTTCTTTACTGGGCTTTTCTCTTCTGGCAGAAGAGGTGGCAAGTCTCCAAAATCGCACGGCTAGAATCCGACGACGTTTGCCGTTTTCTTGTCTGTTTGATCGTTTGGCTGAAACGATTAATAGAAAAGTTGGCGAGTAACTTTCCTTCACTTACCGCCTAATAGTTTCAGTTCCCCACACAGGAACGGCGTTAATATAAAATAAGACTCCGTGGCAACGCTAATGTCTCTCTCCCTCACGAGGTCGTTACAGGAGGACCTCGTGAGGCGTCGGCGCGGGGCGAAGGCGCCGAGCTCGGCACATTTTAAGAGGGTACCAATATGATGTTAACATGCTTCTTTGAGCCCATCTTTTTCCCGTGAGGCTGATCTTAGCAGGGTGGGGGGGGGGGGGGAGTACCAGGCTCTGCTGCTGTGTTATGAACTAGTGGAACTCCTCACGGCGCCACACACTCGTTATGGGATCATCCACCTTGAGCTGAGATGGCGAGTGGACGAGCCGCCGCGTCGGCTTTCATTAACTAGATGAACGGCGAGACCCTCGTCACACAGCCAGGGAGTCCCCTCGGCGCCGAGCCAACTCACCGGGTGGAAGAGGCTCTTCCCGTTCCTCGCGTTCCTCTGTTTTTGTTTTCCTCCACTCCCCTTCCATTCTGCCGCTGGCATTGTCTCTCTCTCTCTCTCTCTCTCTCTCTCTCTCTCTCTCTCTCGTTTCTCTGTTTCTTCTCCCCAGTGTCGTACTTGTTTCACGCTGTGGTTTCCTGGTGTGAGTTTGTGCTCTGTTGACTGTGACCGAGACAGCAGGGGAAGGAGGGAGGGAGGGAATGTGTGTGTAGAGACGGGCCCTTTTTAGATAAGAAGAGAGATTCTTTTTTTCTTCTGCCTGGAAAAGGAAAGATTGGAAGAAGGCGATGTAGTTTGAAGGTGTGTGTGTGTGCTTCGTGTGTGTGGCTGAGGGTAGAATAAGGAGTGGCTACTCCGTGCCCGTGCGTGTGCGTGCGTGTGCGCGTGCGTGTCGTGCGGCATGCGTGCGCGTGCGTGCGATGCGTGCGTGTGCGTGTGCGTGTGCGTGCGTGCGTGCGTGTGTGTGTGTGTGTGTGTGTGTGTGTGTGTGTGTGTGTGTGTGTGTGTGTGTGTGTGTGTGTGTGTGTGTGTGTGTGTGTGTGTGTGTGTGTGTGTGTGTGTGTGTGTGTGTGTGTGTGTGTGTGTGTGTGTGTGTGTGCATCCCCAACAGTTCCTGCAGCAACAAGCTTGTTTGCCGATGACCGGCTGAGCTTCAGCCTCCGGCTCGGTTCTCTGCTGAGCTCACCAGGCGACCACAGCGAGCCGCGTTAGCCGGCTGCCGACACCGATCACCTCTAGAGCTCCTGAAGCCGAAACGCTTCCACTCTCCGTGTGTTTTCACTTCGTTCCTCAACATTTAGCCCGCGACTCTCTCTTGAGGAGAAAAGAGTCGAGTTGACCTTCAGTTGCCTGTTTGTCCTTCTGTCTCTCTCTCTCTGTCTCTCTCTCTCTGCCTCTCCCTCTCTCTGTCTCTCTCTCTCTCCCTCTCTATGTCTCTCTCTCCCTCTCTCTGTGTCTCTCTCTCTCTCTCCCTCTCTCTCTCTCTCTCTGTCTCTGTCTGTCTCTCTCTCCCTCCCTCTCTCTGTCTCTCTCTCTCCCTCTCTCTGTCAGTGCGGTTACATGATGGTATAATTCGAATCTTGCTTTAGTCGGACTATGCTATCTTTTGGGGGATCAGCTGTTCTCCCAATATACATGGCAGTGAGTAATTCGAATCATTGGCCGAAAGCATGTCATATCCGATACGATAGGCGGCGCTGTTTTCATTACAACTCGTGGTGATACAGCCATTTCCGCTTGACCTCTTCACCACCACCAACAACAACCAACAACAACATCAACATTTCGAGAAAGAACCATGAACTTTAGTATGTTCAAATCCTTCAATACATTAAGCATAAATTCTGTCTGCTCTTCGGTCCAGAGATGTGTGGCTCTTGTGTTCTCCATAGCGTTGTTTGCAGCGCCGCCGCTCCCATAACGCGCACGACGCTTCGGCCAGAGGGCACCAAGTCCTGAGGGGGCACCACTAAATAGGCAACTAATAAAATCCTCATAGTTATAATAATTATAATGCCGATATTATTTCAGTCTAGAAATATTAGGCGCCTTTTAGGCATGTATATCACAAAACAGGCAGAACAAGAGATATATTTAATCGCTCAGCAACTCTCCCCCCCCCCCGTTAACACTTCTCGGGTCGCATCGCTCTGCCGTGATGCGCGCCGACACATCCGCGCACACAGACCCGATCTCAGGGGGACATCATGAGGAGTTATGCTTAGGGCACCAACATGGTTAGCAGCGGGACTGGTTATTTGTTGCAACCTGGCCGGCAGAAACAATTTATCGTCTCTTTCGACTTCCGGGTCACGACATGGGAGGGAGGGAGGAGGGCGGCGGGATCTCGAGCATGCGCAAAGACGCAAAGTCCAGTTCCGAATCGAATTCAAAGTTACATGCCGCGAGAGTCGAATTATCAACTGGATCGGACCGAGCTATCCAGGGGTGTTAATCGGACCGAAGTCGGACCGCACATAGTCCGACTAAGGTGTTTACATGAAACGGATAATTCGATTTCAGTCCGACTAAGCCAATAATTCGATTGCATGTAAACGCACTGACTGTCTCTGTCTCTCTCTCTGTCTCTCTCTCTCTCTCTGCCTCTCCCTCTCTCTGTCTCTGTCTCTCTCTCCCTCTCTATGTCTCTCTCTCTCCCTCTCTCTGTCTGTCTCTCTCTCTGTCTCTCTGTCTCCCTCTCTCTCTCTGCCTCTCCCTCCCTCCCTCTCTCTCCCTCTCTCTGTCTCTCTCTCCCTCTCTCTCTGCCTCTCCCTCTCTCTGTCTCTCTCTCCCTCTCTCTCTCCCTCTCTCTGTCTCTGTCTCTCTCTCTCTCTCTCTCTCACTCTCTCTCTCTCGCTCCAGTGCATTGCTCTTCATTGACTCACTTCTGCCTGCTGGCAAACAGAACATTGCTTTAAAAGCTTCCTTTGTGGTGGAATGCTCCTTTAAGCTGCTGAACCCCGAACAACGGTGGCGTCTTTAAGTGTTATTTATAAAGAGCTTCTAAACTCCTTTTTGTTCTCTGAGCTCGAAAAACTCCCGAGAGGTGTGGACGCTCGGCGTGAATATAGCAAAAGGAATGCTTTTTTAAAATGGAAACGTAGAAGTCTGGATTTATCCTTAGAAGACAAAAGAGGATACAGACAATAAGAATTGGATAACTGGCACTCAATATGTCTCATTGGGCAGCAAGCATCATGTCAGGAGGCATGCACCTTGTTTTCTCGTGGAATGTGGATACACCTGAGCAAACGACAGGAGCTTAGCGAACAACAGCTAACTAATCCCACCATGGACTGAACCTCCGGTAGACACACAGGGAGGGGGAGGGTGGGGCATCTGAGGGCCGGGCACAGCAATGCTGTTTGTTTTCTCCTCCAGTGGCCGTGGTTTCCAGACTACGACATGTTCTCTCTCTCTCTTTCTCTCTCTCTCTACTTATGGTCGGCGCAGCAGTGTCCGTCTGTCTGACCCCTCTGACCCCAGGGGGGCCCAGGATATCTGTTAGGGAGCTGCTGCTGCTGCCGCCTCATGGCCGAGATGAAATGCTTTGGTGCAGGTCACTGTAACTTCTAAATATTACCCAAAAAAAGAGAGTCTCGTCTCCCTTGCGGTGACGATGTCAATAAAGTTATTTTGAGTGTGCCTTTTCATTGTCGTATGCGGTTACTAGAAATAGCGAGCGCGTCCTTTTGAAAAGGCCGAACCCGTCTGTGAACTGGCAGCAGACCAACGTTCGACTACGGTTCTTTTCAGAGGGAAAAGTACATTTAGTTTTGGATGCGAGTCCTCGGTGGTAAAACATGTTCCTCGTGTCGTGTCGCCCTCACCTGACTGCTGTCGTACCGCCTTCGACAGTCTGCAGGAGATGAAGTTCTTGACCTTTTGGGCTTCTGTTTCAGCTTATTTGTTGTCCCGGGTAACCTGCTCACTCGATCCCGACAGTCCCACGCCTCTTAACCTAATTACTGCCCCATTGATGTTCTGTAACCGTGCTGGGTCAAAGCGCTGTGAAGCCTCGCCCTGGTTAATGATCGTGTGTTTTTTTTGTCCCGTCGCTCCAGAGAGAAGACACAGTTCGCCCATCAAGCCGGCCTCCGCCGCCCCGTTCCCCGTGTCGGGCAGGAACAGGACCGGCGGGCCCGGGCTGGGCTCGGCGTCCGCAGCCGGAGGCGTCCCGAGCCGACCTTCCGCCGCCGGAGCTTCAGCCTCCACCTCCAATCCCAAACTCCTCAAACCAGCCAAAGAGAAGCTGCCAGACATCCCGCGAAGAACCCCGTTTGCAGCCTTCAGGACACCCCAGCTGGACAAGCTGTAAGTCCCTCCACACCCAGAGGACCACGGCTGGACAGGCCATCGTATTTTTATATTAATATATACAAGTTTACGGCACTGATTCTTTATTTTCCTTCTATTTCAACAACTGTTGCCTGTAATCTTTACTCGGCTGTAATTGATTAGTGTTCATTTGGCTGTCGCCTGGTGTTTGTACATTTACACCCGGCCAAAGAAACGACACTTTAGTCGTAATCTTGACGAGTTCACAGGCTGCAGTCTCAATGAAGACGAGTGGTGAGTGCATGATGCTGCCAGTATTATCAAATCCTCTCACTTGGTCCAGGCCGGTGCTCCGGGAGAGCTCCTGTATTTTGACGCCTGTGTTCTTCATGTCTTACCAGAGTGTTTGATGACCGATGGGTCATGTAGATTTGTGTTTTGTCCTCCCAGCCCCCTCCATGCGTACACATCCGTCCCTCGCCACGCATTCCTCTCCGGCTCCGCGTTCCTAACTCTCGGCTTCCTGCTGGCCGCGCTCTTCATCTCTGTAACCTTCTCTTCTTCCAGCCTCACCCCGGCTGTCAAGGTGGAGAAGATGCACCTGCGGGTGGACTCGTCGGCCAAGCTGGTGCAGGCCCAGTCTGCCCCGGTCGCCACCGCCACCACCACCTCATCCCCCTCCACATCCTCCTCTAGCACCACTGTGAGCGCCAACACTACCACCACCACCATCACCTCCTCCTCCTCCTCTTCTTCCTCACTATCAGCCCTTAAACCAGGCCTTAACTGTCCCTCCATACCAAAGCCTCCGTTACTGGCCGCGGGTCCGATTCCCAACGGCAAGGGTCACCTCTCGGTCCTCTCGGACAAGAAGCAGGACAACAGCAGCAGCAGACGCCACCTCAGCAAGAAAGTGACAGGTCAGTGAGAGGAAGTGAGGTGAAGGTGCTCTTCCAGTTTAGATGATGACAAACAGTATCTTTAATACCGTCTCATTCAACATATTTCAAATCCGTAATCAGTAATCCAAAACAAACATCCACAGAGGGTACTGCATGTTTTACCCACAATGCATCAGTATATTTACCACAGGTATTAAAGTAAAAAAAGAAAACTCAATCCACTCGAATACCTTCACAACGTCACGGCCGTCGGCTTTAAGAGACTGCGACTCGTCTCGGATGAATATTCTAGTTTTCAAGATGTCACAATGTAGACAAGTAACCGTGCTCTCCTCTCCTCTCCTCCTCTCCTCCCTTGTGCCTTCAGAACGTGAGTTCATTGCCGATGTCCACTGTGGCGTTGTGGATATGACCGCTCGGAAACCATGCACAAGATCCCTAACATGCAAGGTGAGCGCCGGCGCTACACAGAGGCATCAATGTCTCACTGGGATCTAGGAGATTAAATAAATGAATGACATTTCTGAGTGAGGGTTATGAAGACCATCGGATACCATCGGTCATTCCTGCTGTCCTCTGTCCTCCTCAGCCAGCAGAGAAGTTCACCAGAACAAACTGAGCTGAACACTAAACGATAGACGACTTCTGTTAGTGTGTGCGGAGTTGAAAGTAGAAAAAGTACTACGAAAAAGCTAAAAACTAAAAGAAGTACTGCTAAAAAGCACCGTTACGTGGCTTATGAATACTCTGATCCTATTAATGTATCATCCCATCATGAGACCCAAACCTTGATTTGACCTTTTGACCTCTCGTGTCCCACCAGACACATTCCTTAAGCCAGCGGCGGGCGGTGCCCGGGCGGAGGAAGCGCTTTGACACGTTGCTGGCGGAGCACAAGAACCGAGCGAGGGAGCGGGAGATGGAGAAGGAGAGAGAGCTCCACCAACCCACGTCCCAGCAAAGCGCGTCTCTCAGGGACCCTCACCCCGCCTCCCACCTCGCCGCTGCTGCTGCCCACGACGCCCACCCGGTCGCTCATGGCAACGGCCCCGCCCCAGACGCCACTAAGCCTTTGACTCTCTGCAAGCCCAAATTTCACAGCCCTGGTCTTCCACGGTATGTCCTGCACCAGATCTGTTCTTGTATTTCATTTAGTTTATATATATATATATTTAAATGTGTGTGTGTGTGTATATATAAATAAAATAAATGAATTAAAATATATATATATATTTTATTTATATATATAACAATATATTTTATTTATATATATATATATATATTAAAAAAATAAAAATATCTATATACGTTTATTTATATGTATGTATACATATATTTATTTATATATTTAAAAATAGATGTATAAATATATATGTATGACTATTTTAATATATATGATCGGTCACTTTATCGGTCCATCAGACTAAACAGTGGTCACGGCGGCGTTGCCCCCGGAGACGCTGCAGTCGTCCACGAGTCGTCGCACCACGCCGCGCCCGACGGCTTCTCTCGGCCCTCCAGCGACGAGGGAGAGAACGAGGAGCGCGAGGACTCCGCCGACAAGCTGGACTGTCACTATTCAGGTTATCACCCTCGACCGGCAGCTGTAAGTGCACCCGACCGCCGCCGGCCGCCGTGTGGCCACGCAGCCGCTTCTTGGGAGGAAGGATTAGCTTTTCATACATAAATATTGCTTTTATGAAGTCCTGATGTTCTCTGTTCCCAGTACTGTACGTTTGGAAGTCGACTGTTCGGGAGAGGTTGCTTCTCCTTCGACAGGCGGTGGGACAAAGTGCGCTGCGCCCTCAGCGCCATGACGGACAAGCACGTCAACTCTCAGATGTGGAAGTAAGTGCGGGCGCCCAGTAATAAGCCGACCTCGTCGGTTACCGCCGGCCGTCCTCCAACCGTTAAAAAGCTGTCGCTAACGAATGAATGTCGTTCCCCGTTGCAGGAAAATCCCCTTGGCCTTGGAGAACTCCTCCTCCTCCTCCTCCTCCTCTGTTGCACCTTCCCACAGGACAAGCACAAACTCTCACGGTAGCACCCCCTCTCCAGGCTTCCTGGGCCCCCCCGCCGCCTTGCCCCAGACTCCTTCCAGCCAGTCCGTGCTCTCGTACGGCACCACCTTAAACGCCCGCGGCGCCGAGCACCCGGCCTACGGCATTGCGCAGGCCCGGCAAGTGTCTTCGTCGCCGCAGATGCCTTCAGCCCACTCGTCCTCCTCCTCCCCTTCCTCGGCTCCTTCCCTCGCCTCGGGCCGGGCGCTCAAGTCCCGCTCCTCCAGCAGCAGCACTACCAAGTCGGCGGCGGCGGCGTCCTTCAAGCCCAGGGACGTCTCCTCCGGCTCCTCGTCGGCGCCCTTCGTCCCCAACTCCGTGGGCAGCGGGGGCGGAGCCAACAGTAGCAACGCCGGCTTCGGCTCGGGGAAGAAGAGGAAGAACAGCTCCATCCTCTCTTCTTCATCCCACGAGTCCCCCTCTTCGAATGCCATCTACTCTTCTTCCTCCTCCCCGCTCAAGAAGAACTGCGTGGCCGTCGGCAGCTCGGGGAGCGCCTACCACCACGGCTCGCTGGGCCCTCCCTCGTCGTCGTCGTTATCTTCCTCCCACGTCGGGGTCCACAGCGTGGGGCTCAGCTGTGGCCCCACCGTGCGGACTAACTCGCTCAGCCTCAAGGCGGAGCCTCCTGGGGGTCCGGCGGGCGGCTCCTCGGGGCCCCCGGGGCGAGGGCCCCCCTCGGGCAGCCCGGCCGAGTCCATCAAGCGCATGAGCGTCGTGATGAACAGCAGCGACTCCACGCTCTCTCTGGGGCCCTTCGTCCACCACCAGTCCTCGTCCTCGTCGGACCACCACGCCGCCGCCGCCGCCTTCGGCCACCACGCCGCGGACGGCCGGCTGGAGGGCAAGAAGCGGAAAAGCTCCCCCGCCTCCAGCGGCATTCATAGTGGTGGAGGAGGAGGTGGAGGAGGTGGAGGAGTGGGACCTGGACCAGGGAGACCCAAAGTGGCCAAGTCGCCCGCCATCAACAACATCCATGGGAAACATGGGCGGAGTCTCCCGGGGACGCCCGGCGTACCAAACAACTCCCACCTCCACCAGGTGGGTCTCCTCTCTGCTCCGTGGTCTAGGGGGGTGGTTTCCATGGAGACGGATCCACATCCACTCGACCGCTGGTTCCTTCAGGGATGCACCCCCGACCAGCACAGGGTCTGATTTAATATACACAATACCGTTTCTCAACTTACCCTTCTATGTTATTGAATATTTATTATATCGCTATTTTAAAAGGATGCTCATTTTAAATATATTTTAAAAAGAAATCCCACGTACCCCCTGGAGAGCCTCCACGTACCCCCTGGGGTGCCTTCAGGTACCCCCTGGGGTGCCTAGTCCAGGTTAAACAATGTCTACCTTCATCCACAGAGAAAGATATTTCTGAGAGGCCTGAACTTATTTATCGTTTATCCCATAAACATCTGATGTGAAATAATGTTCACGGTGGCTTAAAAACATCGAGATGTATAAACGATGACGTCAGATTGTTTCGTTTCTCAAAAATCTCTCTGAATCTCATCAGTTTGCCAACATCTTAGAGAAAGAATCTAAGAAATCTATGAAATCAAAAGCCGTTTTCTCTCCTCCGGGCTTGATTTTAATCTCTTCGCTCTCGTCCCGCAGCCGAAGGCTCGGCCCTGACGGCGGCGCCGGCCTCTGTGGACGGTGGTGCCGGCGGCGGGCGGACGGGGAACCGACTTCACAAGGCCTTCTGGAATCCAACCCACGTTACTCTCAGCTTCCCACAATCCTCAGGGTGGAGACGACCTGGTCAATGTGGTCCTTACGATTTCTCCCAAAGCCATGTGTGCGTGTGCGTGTGTGCGTGTGTGTGTGTGTGTTGGGAGGAGGGATGCGACGGCACTGTATTTATAGCGTGGCGTGCCAGGGGGTCTACTGAGCGAGCCCAGGACCCCCACCCCCCCACCCGGTATTCAGAGAGGTCTTCCTGTCGGAGGAACACTTGACCTGTGTGTTAACGAATGAGTGTGTGTGTGTTTGTAAGATAATTGTTCTCGCGTCAGATTCTGCTGGACTACTGGACTTTCCAACTTGATTACACCCCCAGCGCCTGATCTCAGAAGCCTTGGAAGGAGAGGAGGAGGAGGAGGAGGAGGAGCAGCAGCAAACTGTGACTCGCATCGCCTTCAGCGACGCTCCGTCACGTCGTCGTCGTTTCACTCGTCGCCCGTCTCTTCCGGCGATGCGTTCGAGGCCGTCGGGACGATCTGGTCGATGCTTTTGTTATTGCCCAGAATAAGAAATTATGCAAGTGTTACCGGTTTTTCTTCTTTTCTCACAATGAACTACAAAAAGACTTTGTAGACGTCGGTGAAGACGCTAGTCGAGCTTTCAAATGTGAAGCGGACGGAGGACGCCTGTTAAGTTCTCCGAGTCTTTCTCGTTGTTGAAAATGATCGCCACAGTAGACCCCGCCCCCCCCCTGACTAAACAACTACTTCCTCCACAGGCTCTGCTCAGTTGTCTCAAAGCTTTAGCCAGAAGCCAAAAGCCGCTTTCAGCTTTGCCAACTACTTTTTTTTTTTTTTTTTTTAACTTTTTATTTACCTAAACGAAAACTAAAAACAGGCGGTCCGACTCGCTCCGTAAAGCGCTCGTGTTGCGGCGCCTGTGTGGGTATGAAGAAAAATCTGTGCAAAAAAACAACAAAGACAACAACCGTAATATTATTGCCATAACTCTTTTTGTTGTCGTACCCCTCTCCGCTGCGTCGAGCTCCTCGGCTTCGTGGGCAGATGTGAAATGTTTTCTTCTCGTTTCGTTCCTCTTACAAAGGGAATCAGGTACGGCGCGTCTTAACTGGAGCGAACTTTATGCACGTCACCTGTCTTCTGTGGGTTGGATCCTCCTGTGCGTGTGAACCACTAGTCGGTACGCGACGACGTCAGTGTGAGTGTGTGTGTGTGTGTGTGAGGACAGATTGGATATTCCTTTGTGAAAATGGAGTCTTAAATCAGGCAATACGTGTCGGGGTGTTTTGCTTATCTTTGGGAGTCTGGAGCGGGTTCTATGGTGCGAGGAGATTCATGGCGATGGCTTCACCGGACGTGTTCTGGAACTTATGGATCCTCCAGTGATGTCAGTGTGGAAAAGTAGGAGGAAAAAAAATAGATTATTCCTAATTTTATTTTATTTCCCCCTGTAGCCTAATGTATCAAAACAAGTATTGGAGTTTCCCTATTTGAGAATGCATATTTTGTTAAATTGTACATAGTGAAATATGTATTTTTGCACAGGCATTTTTTTCGTACGCGCAGAATTTTTTGGTACAATCTTTAAAAAAATAAAAAATAGACGGGAAGACAAATTTACAAAAAATCAATTATTTATTTCGTAAAAGATTCTTTTTTTTTTTAAAAGAGAGTTTGATTATTTGAAGTGGTTCACTGCCAAAATCTCTAGAATGCAATACGCCATATATGTAGAAGCTGAAGCATCTCATGAATCATGTGTGGAGGGTGGAGCGTTGCCACTGTAGCATGCGTTACCTTTTTATTCACTTTGCAAAGGTCTCCATCACGCGGGCTTTTTTTTCTCTCTTTTTTTTAAAGCGGATGATTTTTTTACGTGGCTTTATTAATCGACAAAAATGACCCAACCGGCCTGTGATTCCGACGCTTCATTCACTCTGCAGACCTTAAACACATTTCACGACTGAAACGGGGGGGGGACAAAACAACAACAACACGAAGCCGCTCGCGTCATCGTTGCCAAACAAGTAATTTTCAATCACAGCTTTTTTAAAAGAAATAAGTTTGCAGATTTAAAAAAGAAATATGAACATTTTAAAAGAAAGTGCCTGAATTAGTTTCTCAGCTCGACTGTTTTTGAGGACGGTATCGTTTTGGGTTTGTTTCTAAAACCTTTTACTTGAATATTGGAAAAAAAGCATTTAGGCGTTTGCTTTTAAATCTGCCTATAAACCCTAAATCTGGTCAAACCTGAGATTGTCAGCAGCCCAGTATGAAACACTTGTGTTGTTGGTGTTTTTAAAATTGTTTTTATTAAAAAAAGGGGGGCGGGGAGATTAAAAGTTATCCAGACGAGACGTGAAGATGCTTGAGATCCTCTCTGATTACGTAAAGATCTTCAATCAAGTGTTTTGCTTACTCTAAAAACTCCACCGACGTCTCCACTTTGTTTTCCAGCCGATGGAAACACGGCGGGGGCGTTTTAGTTTTTATTAAGAGCACCAGAGACTTGGAATGTGAACGTGAGAGAGAGAGAGAGAGAGAATACAGCTGGTGTTTGGGAGGAAACAATGAATCCACCATTCATATTATGTAAAAGCGTGTATAGATTTTGTTTGTTTTTTGTATACATTATTAAAATCATTTTTTCAGCTGGACTTATTGTATTGGCTGCTATGTAATTCAAGAACAAAACATAGGTTAGAATTAATATTTAAAAGAAAAGATTGTATAGTATATTTGTTTTGTAACAAGTTTCTGTAAATAAAATAATTTATACTGCTATTTATATGAAACGACGTCTCTGCCTCGTTCCTGAAATCTGCCTGACGACCAGTCAAGTGTACATCACGCCACTTTTAGCACATCCATGTTTCAAAGTGCCATAATTACAGTATATATATTCTTGAGTTGGATTCTACATGTCGTGACACAAGGTCAGTGACCTTGACTTCTGATCACATCGTTATTTCATCCGAGCAGACAAAAGAACGGGTCCAAAAGGCTCTACTGTACTAATTCATAACCATAATTTCATTGTTAAATAATGGTATTTCTTGAAAGTCAAAGTATAGTGTACTAGATTAAAATGCCATGAAGTTATGGTAAAGTATGCCAGATTATAAATTCATACTTTAGTGTCATAAGTCTGAGTAACGTGTGTAATATTGTCAGTTATAAAAACAACTGAGTCATCGTATATAATAAAATGAAAGTAGAGTTTAGTGTGCAATAGGGTCATAAAACTTTAAAGAAAAAAAGTGATAGTATGACACAAAAAAACGAATAAAATGACAAAGTATTTATTGAATGCCAAGAAATGTCAAACAAGCTGTAGAATCGTCTGTCAGAACCTCCTCGTCCCCCATTGGCTGACCGTCTCGGCATGGACAGCCAATGGGAGACAAGGAGCTGTATTTATAAAAAAAAGAAAAAACACCCTGGAGAAATGTAATGTCAACAGTTTAAACAAATTTTATTATATACACAATATAAGAGTCACTTTGTCAGACACATTACTGGTTCGGCTCGACCAATGAGAGCCCCTCTTGCGCAACAAGACGATTGCCACGGTTACATGTTGATGACCCTCGACAGCTTCTGCACTCGGTTCAGCAGCAGGTCGCCCTTCTTGATGGTTTCTTGGTATTGCCAGTTTTTGCTGTCGGGTCTAAGAAGAAGAAGAAGATGATTATGTGGAGAAGAAGAAGACGGAGGAGCAGGAAGAAGAAGACAGGAGGAGGAAGAAGAAGATTGTGTGAAGAAGAAGGAGAAGAAGAAGATTATGTGGAGAAGAAGAAGAAGATGGAGGAGGAAGAAGAAGATGGAGGAGGAGGAGGAGGAGGAAGAAGAAGATTGTGTTTAGAAGAAGAAGGAGGAGAAAAATAAGAAGATTGTGGAGAAGAAGAACAAGAAGAAGAAGAAGATTGTGTGGAGAAGGAGAAGACGGGATGAGATATTCTGTTGTTGCTCCGCCTCCGTTGAGGCTGGTGGCCGTGGTTACCTGTTGGTTTCCACGATCTCGTTCACTTTATCGATTTTGCAGTGGAGGCGTCCGGCGGCGATGAATCGGGAGAGTTCCCTGAGGAATAAAAAAAAAAATGGGGAAATTTAGCCAAATAAAACGTTTTTTTAAAGAATCTGTTGCCGTGGTTACACTCGTCTCGTCGTCCAGGCGGATCGGGACGCGTTCACTGTCCGGTCTGAAGCTCGGTGGGAACAGAACTCGCCGAGCCTCTGGGCAATAACTCCCACGTCACAGATTCACAACACGCTCGAAGGCGTCTCGTCTCGGCTGAGAGTCGATTCAACGAGTCGACCGATCACGCTTTCCTCTCTCAATGATTCCCCTCCATTTAATCTGTATCCATATGAATTATGGTCTGGAATACGCATCAACAGACAGAACACGGGTTCCCCCATTGTACAAATCCACAGGTCTTAACCATGTAGAAATACAGATATATATAGTATATATATAATAAATATATATATTTATAATATTTTATATTATATATATAATATACATCTATATATATAATATATATATTATATATATAATATACATCTATATTATATAATATATATATAATAAATGTATATATGCTGCAAACAGACATTTATACATCCAGGATTGTTCATAAACAAAAAATATTAATGTGTTTTGATGAGAGCGCTTCAATAAATAAATATCTTCTTTGATTTTCAGTTTCTCTGGTGGTCCCACACACGGAGGTCGTGGAATTGAGTTAACAGGGATTATTCACTGCATACTAAGGAGATCATTCTTAAAAAAGGCACATCTTCTTTTAACGGCACTTCGTTCCTTCAGCCCCCTCTGAACCCGAGAGCGTTCCAGCGAGGTCGTCTGCAGCGCCGTGCGAACGCGGTGGAAAGTCACTCACTGGTCGATGAACTCCGTGCTGACGCCGAAGGCCTCGGCCATGTAGCCCAAGGTGAGCGAGCGGTAGGACTCCAGCAGCTGGCTGTACGCCTGGATCCTCATCTCCCTCACGTAGTTGCGGTAGTGCGGCGCGAAGAGCCAGTCCTTCTTCATGTCCTGCTCCACCGTGGCTGTGGCAGAACACAAAGCGCCGCGTCATTATATCGAAGAGCAGAGCGACCAGATGATGATTTGACCTTTCTCAGGTCAGAAAAAGGGGAAACGCTTCCTCACCCAGAGACTGGAAGAAGACGGAGTAGCGGCACTCGTAGAGGGAGAAGAGATACTGGCGAACGGAAGGCAGGCCGTGCAGCACCTCCAGGATCTCGGCTCCCTTTATGACCTGGAAGAGGAGCGCGTTGAGGTCACGCCGCCGACGCCCGGCGCCGCGCGCCGTGACCTCGGCCGCCTACCTTTTCGCGGAGGTCGGGCCTCTTGAGGGCGATCATGCACACGTAGACGGTGTAGGTGACGAACGTCTTGTAGTCCATGAGCTCGTAGGAGGTGAAGGTGGAGACGGTGTCGAGGAAGAGCTCGGCGGCTTGCTTGAAGTCCCGGATGGCCACGCAGTACAGGCCCTGGTACACCTTCAGCCGGTTCCTCCGGTCCCAGTCGCCGCCCTCCTCGATAAGGCTGGATGGGGAAAGAGGTGAAGCGAGAGAGAGATGAGTACTTTAAAAGGTTATGAAGACCGGCGGTGGGGGAAAAAGATGCCGAAGCATTTGCCTCTTGGCTTTCTCCGAGTTGCGTGTGATGAGGTCGCTGTCCATGTAGAAGAGTCCGATCCTCAGCAGGTAGAAGACGATGTCGAGTCTGTGTCCCAACGCCACCGTCTTGTCGTAGGTCTTCCTGAAGGCTGTGAGGGCGCCCTCCTGTGGACACGCAAGGAAAGACAGGCAGACGGTCAATAAATCTGATACGGTTCAAATCTGTGAACACACACCAGAAACAGTTAATGTAAATACGTGCATCTCATCCATCCACAAAACACCAGTAAGAGGTTAACAGGGTTCTTACACACTTTGACCAGTGGATTTCCAGGACTTTTCCAAAACTTTAAACCAAATTTCCATGAACAAAATGAAATCTCGGTATAAACATGAAAAATTTAGAAAATGTTGCGTATTGAGAGCGTACGCCGGCTTATATTTTGAGCGTCTTTCTTTAAAAAACATATTAATTATTTCAAACTCGGCGTAAATGATGTGATTATAACAAATTTCCATGACTTTTCCAAAACTTTTATGATTTAAGTTTTTTCCAGACCTGGAAATGACCATTTTTAAATCTCATGACTTTTCCAGGTTTTCCATGACCGTACGAACCCTGGGTTAAATACTGTGTTAGACCGTGGTATAATGCGTGGTCGTGTTAGGAGGGGTGCACAGCAGCTCTAATAGCAGCAGCAGCGGGTTTGAGAAACAGGCTGACGAGCTGGAGAGCTTTGGAGAGAAAAAGGAAAAACACCAGTGAGCGACATGCGCTTTGGAGGCATAAAGATAGAAAGGTAAACAAGAGGGCAGCACCCAGCTGTTCTGTCTGGCACACCAACTTTGCACAGAGACATTCATATTAAAGGATTTAAGAAGATACATAAGAACAGAGGACGGCACACTGTTACACAACTAGTTCAACCAACATGTTTTTGTTTATTTTGCGTGTTCAAGCCATTATTTGACCTCTACCACGTGTACGGCTGAAGTCTTCTTCATCAGGCAGTAAAAAAACGTTAAATAAATACCCAAAATTATTGAGAACATGGCGTAAGCAGAGTTAATACTCATGTTGATTAATGCATTTCCATGACTTCAAACCAAACTTCCATGACCAAACATGATGTGAAATCTCGGTGTAAACATGAACGAGAGAAAATAGTTTGATTAAAAGAACAATTATTTATATAAATGTTTATTCTTTTCATCAAACTGTGGAAATGAACATATGAATATAACACATTTCCATGACTTTTCCAAACCTTTTGGGATTTAATTTTCTTCAAGGACTTTTCCAGGACTGAAAATAACTATTTTAAAATCCCATGACTTCTCCAGGTTTTCCCTGACCCTACGAACCCCGCTTAACGTTATTCGGTTATTGAATCAGTAACTTCTTTTAAAACCCATTTTTATAGAACAGCTTTTTATGCAGAACTTTGGTTCCCCTAATTTAGTTTGTCTGTTTGTAATTTATTTTTTAATTTATTTGGTATTTAATTTATTTATTTATTATTTTACATTTAATTTTTTACTTCAATATATACTTTTAAATGTAATATTGGTTTCTTGCTCTTCGACTTGTTTTGCTTTGACTCTGTGGAGCACTTTGTAAACATTGTTTTGAAAGGTGCTATATAAATATAGTTATTATTATTGACAAAGCAAACGCACTAAATGCACAGAGCATTGTGCTGAAAAGAAGAACAAGTGACACCGTATACACCTGTGTATGTTGCTCCTGTCGATATGTCCGTGACAGCCCGGCTGTGCAGGTGAGCATCGACGGTGCCAGGTGTAAACACCGTGCCTCTTTCGTAGGTCAGCACTGCATCGTGTCAAATACTTTAAAGCTGAAGCTGTAGTGACTTCATCATATCTGCCACGGGGTCGTCGGTCACACAGGAACCTGCACCCGCAGGCCGGGCCTCGCCGACATCACGTCCAGTCACCTTGTTTCCGATCCGGATCAGGTACTCGGCTTTGGCCATCATGGCGTCCCGTATCTCGCTCTCTCCCAGGCTCTTCTCGGCGTCCTCCAGCACGTCGTCCAGGCGCTTCAGCTCCTCCTCGTTGGTCTTCTTCATTTTGCTCAGCAGATCTCCGTCCAGCTGCCACTTCAGATCCTTGCACAGACCTTCGTAGTACGGAGCCATATCTGAAGCAGAAGGATCGGATAGTTCAGAGCTCAACATCACATCAACCACTGGGCGGAGAATTCACTTCAGGTGTGTTTGGTTTTCAGGATAGAGATTTACTTTTATTAAGTTTATACTCCAGAGTGGGTGGCGGTAATGCACCCGAGAGCTGTTTCCCAACCGCCATAAAAAGCAAGAGAAGAAGAAATCAACGACTAGCGAAGGGAGATTTTTTTGTTGACGTTTCCACAACACATGGCTGAGAAAATACTTTATAATATTCAATGTGACTTCTAAAAACTGAACATATTACCATTTTTTAAATGTGAGGATAAAAAATAAAAAAAGCCGGTGGCGTAACGTTCACCAAACAACTCAACGTCAGATTGTTTTTGTCGACTAACGTTAGCTGACGTCTGCTCGCAGCGTTAGCATAGCATGCTACTCGGGTTGAGGTGATTATTGGACACGTTGCACTTTGTTGGGGGGGCGACGAGACGATAACGGACATTTATTTCGGCACCGCGTTCCGACTTAAAGCTTCCGGCGCCGTGCTAACTCACTGTTAGCCGTGATCGCGTCCATTAGCTCCGTCTTCACGGCGGCGTCCTGCCGGTGCCCGTCCATCGTGAGCAGGAACTTCAGCTGCGCGATCCGCAGGTCGGGGTTCTTGGGCAGACCCTCCTCCTCCAGGTTTTCCAACGGCATTGTTTTGCTGGGCTCGAAACGGAAAGATTTGTTCTTTTTTCCGTTCTTTCTTTGTGCGGAAGGCAGCGATCAGCTAGCCCTTCGGTTCACGATGACTACGGAAAACACCGGACGGAGCTGCTTCCGCCCGAGTCGACGAGGGGAAGAAAGAGCGGAGAACCGACTGACATTTACGAAGCGAGTTTCCCTCGACCGCCCTCTGCTGGACACAAGTGGGAGCACACCCGCGTCCAAATTCAACTAAATGTTCGAGGCTATGTTTGCAAACAAGTTTCCAATAAATCGAATTACTTAAATGTATATTATGTATATTATGTTGTATGTGTGTATATTTACATATATATTTGATGTATATTATGTTATATATATATATATATACTATAATTGTATACATATAATATATATATTAATATATCCGCATGCGTCCACAGCTCAGAGAAATATAGGCCATGTTGTAACTAAAAACCAGTCCGAATGTCTGTTTCTTGAGGTATGCTGAGATTACATCATCCTCAATGGGATGAACAAGTAGAGAAGAATAGAGAGAATGTCAACACATTTAAAACAAACCAAAACAACAACAACAACAACAACAACAACCTCATTGTGTGCTATGAATGGGCTGCAGGATGGTATATATATATACACAATTTTTTCATAAAGGGTTTGAAATATGCCAAAGTAGTGAGTTTGACATTTGATCTAGAACACGTTTATACGATTATGAAATGACACAATGTGTTGTATTGACGTTTGGGAACTAACCCAGCATCCGGTAATAGTAGTAACTAATCGTCTGTAACATCTGTCTGAATCCACGTGTGAGTTCCTCACACATGTCTCTGTCTGGTGTACAGCGTGTTTTCTGGTTACTGGATTTCTTGTCAGAGAGTCTGAAAAGTTAATGATAAGCAGCCTGAACAAGTCGAGTCGGTTCCGGCTGCACTTTAATACTTTGAGGTCCGTGCAGAGAAGACAGGATGGAAACTTTGCTCCAACAGCTGGTAGGAATATACGAAACAATCTTTTTAATACGCATATCGGCCTGTTATTTGTTCACGATGATTTCATAAGCAGGGAGAAAATATGTTATTTGTTTGTCAAAATATTTGATAAACCGTGCTATTTTTTTCCTGTGTAGAGTTAAACGTGACGCTTTAGTCCAAATTCACTTTTATTAACTGGGGAAATGGAAAGAAAAACACTTTTTGTTTTCGGCAAGCGGGTTTGTTGTTGAGCAGTGACTCGTCACAAATGAAGCTGAGTCACTCTGTCGGTATCTGAATGATTCTTTATTCGTCATTCATAACAACAACAACAACAACAACAACAAGGACACTCGAAACAAAAGATGAATGAATTGTGTGTTTTTTGGGCACAGGGAGTTACAGAGTTAGTCAGTGTGCATTTTCTACCTGTGAGGCGAGACTACTGACTACTTGGATCCTGCTAAGTATCTTCTTTAAACTAGTTTTATCTGCTAAAGTTACTGTTGTATTTGTCGTTTAAAGCTGCTAGATTGTTAGTTTGTCCTGTTTTAAGGAGTTGTTTTGGTAGAGAGGTGTGTCCTGTGTTCCGACACCTGAATCTTCACTGATTGGACGAGCGATCATCACCTGGTTTCTATTGAGTGTCATTTGAATACCAAAAGCCAAGGGGCGGTGTCAACGCGGCTGGAGGTAATTGGCACTAACTTGGGTTCATAACCGGATGGGGTTTTTCGCGTCAGCTGTAGCGTTAGCGTGACTCATCGGACGAAGACTCGGAGGACAAAGACATAGGAGTCTTCCGTTGGAGTCGAGACTCGGAGGACAAAGACATAGGAGTCTTCCGTTGGAGTCGAGACTCGGAGGACAAAGACATAGGAGTCTTCCGTTGGAGTCGAGACTCGGAGGACAAAGACATAGGAGTCTTCCGTTGGAGTCGAGACTGGAGGACAAAGACATAGGAGTCTTCCGTTGGAGTCGAGACTGGAGGACAAAGACATAGGAGTCTTCCGTTGGAGTCGAGACTGGAGGACAAAGACATAGGAGTCTTCCGTTGGAGTCGAGACTGGAGGACAAAGACATAGGAGTCTTCCGTTGGAGTCGAGACTGGAGGACAAAGACATAGAACTCGGGAGGACAAAGACATAGGAGTCTTCCGTTGGAGTCGAGACTGGAGGACAAAGACATAGGAATCTTCCGTTGGAGTCGAGACTCGGAGGACAAAGACATAGGAGTCTTCCGTTGGAGTCGAGACTCGGAGGACAAAGACATAGGAGTCTTCCGTTGGAGTCGAGACTCGGAGGACAAAGACATAGGAGTCTTCCGTTGGAGTCGAGACTCGGAGGACAAAGACATAGGAGTCGAGACTCGGAGGACAAAGACATAGGAGTCTTCCGTTGGAGTCGAGACTCGGAGGACAAAGACATAGGAGTCTTCCGTTGGAGTCGAGACTCGGAGGACAAAGACATAGGAGTCGAGACTCGGAGGACAAAGACATAGGAGTCGAGACTCGGAGGACAAAGACATAGGAGTCTTCCGTTGGAGTCGAGACTCGGAGGACAAAGACATAGGAGTCTTCCGTTGGAGTCGAGACTCGGAGGACAAAGACATAGGAGTCTTCCGTTGGAGTCGAGACTCGGAGGACAAAGACATAGGAGTCTTCCGTTGGAGTCGAGACTCGGAGGACAAAGACATAGGAGTCTTCCGTTGGAGTCGAGACTCGGAGGACAAAGACATAGGAGTCGAGACTCGGAGGACAAAGACATAGGAGTCTTCCGTTGGAGTCGAGACTCGGAGGACAAAGACATAGGAGTCTTCCGTTGGAGTCGAGACTCGGAGGACAAAGACATGAGTCTTCCGTTGGAGTCGAGACTCGGAGGACAAAGACATAGGAGTCGAGACTCGGAGGACAAAGACATAGGAGTCTTCCGTTGGAGTCGAGACTCGGAGGACAAAGACATAGGAGTCTTCCGTTGGAGTCGAGACTCGGAGGACAAAGACATAGGAGTCTTCCGTTGGAGTCGAGACTCGGAGGACAAAGACATAGGAGTCTTCCGTTGGAGTCGAGACTCGGAGGACAAAGACATAGGAGTCTTCCGTTGGAGTCGAGACTCGGAGGACAAAGACATAGGAGCCTTCCGTTGGAGTCGAGACTCGGAGGACAAAGACATAGGAGTCTTCCGTTGGAGTCGAGACTCGGAGGACAAAGACATAGGAGTCTTCCGTTGGAGTCGAGACTCGGAGGACAAAGACATAGGAGTCTTCCGTTGGAGTCTTCGTGGGTGGCTGTGTATTCCACCATTTTGTGAATATGTGTGTCTTTTCCATACCTGTGCGTATCTCTCCTCGTAGTTACTATAGGACTCGCTCATTCATGTACCGGAACCCCTCCTCTGTTATCCTTCCTACCCGTTCTACTCACACCCAGCACCTGGTCACAGGAGGCCTCTGGAACTGTCAGTCAGCCAACCGCAAGGCTGACTTCATCTCTGGCTTTGCTGTGGAGCAGTCGCTTGACTTCCTGGCTCTCACTGAGACCTGAATCACAGCAGACAACACGTCTACCCCGGCTGCTCTCTCCTCGGCCTTCTCCTTCAGCCACACACCCAGAGCCTCTGGTCGGGGTGGAGGTACAGGTTTACTCATCTCACCCACATGGTGTTTCGCTCCCTACCCGCTTCCACTCTTTATCCCACTGACTTTTGAGTTTCATGCTGTGACCGTTACTCATCCGGTTCAACTTCACATTGTTGTTCTCTACCGTCCCCCTGGTTCTTTGGGAGATTTCTTGGAAGAGCTAGACGCCCTCCTGTCGAACTTCGCGGAACACGGCCCCCCGCTCATCCTTCTGGGTGACTTCAACATCCAGACAGAGAAGTCATGTGATCTCTTACTCTTACTGTCTTCCTTTAACCTCTCACTCAGTCCCTCCCCTCCCACTCACAAAGCCGGCAACCACCTTGACTACATTTTCACAAGAAACTGCTCTACCTCCAACCTCACTGTAACTCCTCTCCATGTCTCTGACCACTTCTTCATCTCTTACTCTCTCTCGCTCTCTGGTACTGACAACCCACCCATATCTACAGACTCTGCACCTGTACGCCGCAACATTCGCACCCTCTGTCCCTCCTCCCTGGCCTCCTCTGTCCTATCTGCTCTCCCCTCAACTGACTGCTTCTCACTCATGCAGCCTAACTCTGCCGCAGACACTCTCCTCTCTTCCCTGTCTTCATCTCTTGATTCTCTTTGTCCTTTTAAGACACGACCGGTTCGGAAATCCTCTCCTCTCCGTGGTTGTCGGACTCGGTGCGCGCCGAGAGAGCCACCCTGCGAGCGACGGAAAGAAAATGGCGCAAATCGAATCAAGCGGAAGACCTGCTCTTCTATCAATCTCTCCTCTCCTCATTCTCTACCTCTATCTCTGCAGCCAAAAGCTCGTTCTACCTGACCAAAATTCAGTCTTCCTTCTCTAACCCCAAAAAACTCTTCTCTATCTTTTCCAACCTCCTTGATCCCCCCTGTCCCCCTCCTCCTTCCACCCTTTTGCCGATCCACTTTGTCGACTACTTTACAAACAAGATAGACGACATCCGCTCCTCCTTTACTGATCCATCTTCTATCACCTCACCAACACTAACTTCTTCATCCCCCTCTCTTTCCTCTTTCACCCCCCTGTCTCCCAATCAAGTTCTTAGCTTGGTGACCTCCGCTGACCGACCACCTGCGCCCTTGACCCCGTCCCGTCTCCCATTCTCCAGGCTATTGCTCCTGATCTTCTGTCCTTTCTCACCCATCTTATTAACAGCTCCCTCTCAACTGGCTGTTTCCCCAACTCTCTGAAGGAGGCGAGAGTCAACCCTCTCCTGAAGAAACCCACGCTCGACCCGTCTGAAGTCAGCAACTACAGACCGGTCTCTCTTCTTCCTTTTCTCTCCAAAACTCTGGAGCGAGCTATCTTGAGCCAAGTGTCCTCCTATCTCCACAGTAACAACCTTCTTGACCCTCACCAGTCTGGATTCAAGGCCGGCCACTCGACAGAGACGGCCCTCCTCCTCTGTCCTTATCCTTCTAGACCTTTCTGCAGCATTTGACACCGTGAACCACCAGATCCTTATCTCTTCTCTTCAGGACCTGGGGATCTCAGGCACTGCACTAGCTCTTTTCTCTTCCTACCTTAAAGACCGCACCTACCGGGTAACTTGGAGAGGATCTGTGTCTGATCCTTGTCCTCTCACTACTGGGGTTCCTCAAGGCTCCGTCCTGGGTCCCCTCCTCTTCTCTCGGCTCTGTCATTCGTTCGCATGGCTTCTCCTACCATAGCTATGCTGACGACACCCAACTGATCTTCTCGTTTCCACCGGCCGAAACACGGGTGGCGGCGCGAATCTCTGCCTGTCTGACTGACATCTCTCAGTGGATGTCTGCTCACCACCTGAAGATCAACCCTGACAAGACCGAGCTACTATTCCTTCCAGGGAAAGGCTCCCCCACCCATGACCTGACTACCACCTTCAACAGCTCAGTGTTGGCCCCTACCCTGACTGCCAGGAACCTCGGGGTGACACTCGACAGTCAACTCTCCCTGACGGCCAACATCGCTGCGACAACGCGTTCCTGTAGGTACATGCTGCACAACATCAGGAGAATACGTCCTCTTCTTACTCAGAAGGCAGCGCAGGTTCTGATCCAGGCTCTGGTCATTTCACGCCTCGACTACTGCAACTCCCTCCTGGCTGGTCTACCTGCTAAGGCCATCCGACCTCTGCAGCTCATCCAGAATGCAGCAGCTCGACTGGTCTTCAGTCTCCCGAAATTCACCCACACCACTCCGCTCCTCCGATCTCTTCACTGGTTACCGGTGGCTGCTCGCATCCGCTTCAAAACACTGGTTCTGGCGTACCGTGCTCTGAACGGATCGGGCCCGTCTACATCCGGGATATGGTCACACCGTACACCCCGCACGTTCGCTCGCTCGGCAACAGCCAATCGACTTGTGCCTCCTGCACCTCGAGCTAATCACTCTACATCCAGACTGTTTGCTGTCCTGGCTCCTCAGTGGTGGAACGAGCTCCCCACTGACATCAGGACAGCAGAAAGTCTCTACATCTTCCGTCGGAGACTGAAAACACACCTTTTCCGACTATATCTGGATTAAAACACAGATTTGCACTTCAGTGGCACTTAAATAGCACTTACTTATGGTACTTTTGTAGTTCGACTATGTTGAGGAAATGTTACTTCCTGTATTCTTGTTGTTCTTAGTTTGTACTCTAGGTTGAAATGCACTTATTGTAAGTCGCTTTGGATAAAAGCGTCTGCTAAATGACATGTAATGTAATGTAAAGTGAGTGGAGAATAACACTTAGTACTTTAAATATGCATCGATACGTCATACATGCACATTTAACAAGATTTATGAATTAACCATCGAGATACCAATCTTAAAAAAATATCAAATCCCTTCCTGTGCTTTTAATTGAGATCGAGAGTTATTATTTCATATTTATACCCACTTTTTTTATATATATCGGATTAGTTGCAGCCCTTATTTCAGAGGTGATGCTTAGAGTATATTTATAAAGCTTTATTTTATTTTTGTGTATACACACACACATATTTGCCTCACAAAGAGGCCATCTTTATTTTCCATATGACGATATGACGTAATTCCTTAAAGCATAAATACGGTTTTCTGATCTAGTGTCTAATCATTCAGAATGTCTAAAACTAATATTGCTTTAATAGACACAAATAGAGTCCCGTTAGAGGAGGTGATACCAGAGCGTCCTTCATGGAGTTCAGCATCACACCTCAGGTTGAGTCTCCAGGACAGGAAGTGGATTCACATCCCGGATTCAGGGACTAATATCTTCACCCAGAGGATGCTAAGTGACCTGTGGCCCCGCCCCCTCTGCTCCGTAGACCCGCGGCAACGCCCTGCTCCTCATCGTCGTCTTGGGAATCGGAGGAAGCTTCCAAGCCGGCTACCACAGCACCGAGTTGAGCTCTCCGTCACCGGTGAGCCGCCGCGCTCCACCTGCAGCCCCCCTGCTCATTCTGGTTCTGCACCACCTCAACCCCCTCCTCCTCCTCCTCCTCCTCCACCTCCAGTACATCCAGCGCTTCATCAACAGCAGCTGGCACCGCCGGTACGCCGAGGCTCCGCCTCCGAGCACCGTCACGGTCATCTGGTCCCTTGTGGTGTCCCTGTACGCCGTGGGGGGCCTCTGCGGCGCCGTCAGCGTCAAGTGGATCACCGGCACCGTGGGCAGGTGAGAGAGAGAGGACCAACGGGCGGCGTTCAGACGGGAAGCTGAAGGCGTGTGTGTGTGTGTGTGTGTGTGTGTGTGTGTGCTCCTCCATCAGAAAGAAGGCCATGATCTGCACCAGCTGCATCGCCATCGTGGCGGCGGGCATCACGCTGGCGGGCAAACGGGCCGAGTCGTACGAGATGGTCATCGTGGCGAGGGTTCTGTACGGCTTCTCCACAGGTGAGGCCCTCCGGGGGGGAGGGGCTGTCGGACACGCCCACTACCTGCGTTTTCCTCCACCCGACACCCGACCGGTACCCGTCTCGTGACCTGCAGGTTTGGGCGCCAGCTCCCACGTCGTCTACCTGGCGGAGATTTCACCCAGAAAGATCCGAGGCAGCGTGACCTTGACGTCGGCCATCTTTCTGTCACTCGGGAAACTGTGCGGACAGTTCTTTGGACTCAGGTAGGAGACGTCCTGTTGAGACGGAGAGGAGGAGGCTCGTTGTGGCGAGAGCTCAACGTCAATCAATCAAACTTTTGTTTCAGACTCAAGGTCCAGATCGTAGAAAAAATTGAATACAATTACTAAAAATGTTTTCATGTGTTTTGCATGTGCAAAATATTGATAACACCCACCTTTTAAAAAAACATATACTCCTATTAATTTGAATGGAACGGAGATTTTGATGAAGAGACACAGTGAAATAAGAAAACTGTGCAAAAAGGAGCTTTTTTAAGAAGTGTATATAAAGATGCACTAAAAAAAACATCTAATATTGAAACTAAGCTGCAACACAACACTTCCTTTTATTGCCACTTGTATTGTTATTATTACACTTGTTTTAAACGTGTTATTTTCCATATTTTGATCTATTGTTGTTGATTCTTTTGTTGTTTTCTTCCAGTGAAAAAGGAAATGGAAAGGAGATGTTAATAAAATAAGACAACTGTGCAAAAAAGACCTTCAGCGTATTTTTAGGTGGTTTAAATAAAGTTGCAATTTTCTAAAGGAAAAAATGAATAAAAATAACTTTGAAACTAAACCAGTAAAAACACTTCCTTTCATTGCCACTTGTATTCCACAAAATATACTTGTTTTAAAGTTATTATCTGTTTGTTATTGGCCACATTTTTCATTTTAATGCAAAAGAGACGCAATTTTAGGAAGTTTAAATAAAGTTACAATTTTCTAAAGTAAGAAATTAATAAAAATAACATTGAAACTTAGTTGGACCACAAAACTTCTTTTCATTGCCACTTGTATTCTACAATATATACTTGTTTGAAAGTACTTCTTATTTGTTTGTTATTTGTCATATTTTTCATTTTAATGCAAAGGAGATGCAATTTTAGGAAATTTAAATAAACTTGCAATTTTCTAAAGTAAAAAATTAATAAAAATAACATTAAAACTTAGCTGGACCACAACACTTCCTTTCATTGCCACTTGTATTCCACAATATCTACTTGTTTTAAAGTTATTATCTGTTTTTTTATTTGCCATATTTACTCTCTTGTTGTTGATTGCGTTGTTGTTTTTCTCCCAGTGAGGTCCTCGGCCGCGAGGAGCTGTGGGACGTCGTCCTCTGCGTGCCGGCGCTGTTCTCCGCGGTTCAGGTGGTGGCGCTGCCGTTCCTCCCCGAGGCGCCCAGATACCTGTTCATCGAGAAAGGTCACGAGAAGGCCTGCAAGAAAGGTCGGCGTGTCGAAATGTGCTTATTTTACAAAGCACTGTTTTTATCAATGAAGATCACAATAATTAATCATAAATACACTCTCTACATCACAGATGTCAAACACAAGGCGGGCCAAATCCGGCCCGTCACGTCATTTTGTGTGGCCCTCACCTTTTCTCAATGGAAGATAAATATCCTGTGCTTTTAATTTGAAGGTTTCAAATTAAATGGCTGTATGTTATATTCGGGACATTTTCTTATATACAATATTTCTACACTCAAATAAACAAGAATCAAGACATTATGTTCAGGAGGAGTTTACATAGTGTCACAGTTACTACCGGCCCTTTAAGAGGCAGCCATGATGCTGATGTGGCCCACGGTGAAAATGAGTCTGACACCACTGCTCTACATAGTTAATGTGTAGATGACTATTCTCTGGTGTGTCATGAAGTCTCTACATAGTGTGTAGAGGCCCATCTCCAGTGTTCTGATGGTACATTGTGTTATCGCCTTAGAAGACTAGCGGAGGGGTAGAAAACCCTTGAAAACCTTTTTTATGTGAGCGCAGCTGAAAACAGTTATACTGGTTTGAGAAGCTGTGAAACTGGCCTTCCTTTGAGCCAAGAGAAGAACATTAATATTTACAATAAAAATCGTTATTTATAACCTCCTCAATGTCTTGACTCGATTTTATATCCGATTTGTGTCTTTATTACGCAAACCAAAAAAAAATGTTTTGAGAGCAAATTTCTCACCATTCTTAGTTTATCTTATGAAACTAGAATGTGTTGCTGCAAAGTCTTTGCTAAAAAAAAAAAAGTTGCTCTCAAAATGAAAAGCTACGAATCGAGTCTAGATGTAGTGGGCGGGGCTTATGCTGCTGAATGAGCGAAGAGTTTCTATTGGTGCGTTTGACTTGCTCTCGGCTACGAGAGGTTACGGCGATGCTGGTGAGAGAAGCTGTAAAACTGTCCTTCCTTTGAAGAACTAAATTAATATTTACAATAAAAATCAATATTTATAACCTCATCAATGTCTTAACTGTATTTTATATACATTTTTCAATAAATGTGATAAATAAAAGTGTGAGTTTTCATGGAAAACACTTCTGACTTCACGCCATGAACACATCCCGTTGTTCTTATCGCCTCCTCTTGTCGTGTCCGGTGCCAGCTCTCCAGAGCCTGTGGGGCCGAGGCGACTACCGGCAGGAGATGGACGAGATGCTGGCGGAGCAGGCGGCCATGGAGGCGCGCCCCCAGAGGAGCGGCCTGCAGCTGCTGGCGGACCGCGGCGTGCGCTGGCAGCTGCTCACCATGTCCGTCGTCTACTGCTGCAACCAGCTGTCGGGCATTTCTGCCGTGAGGACGCAACTCCACTTATTTGAAGAAGAAGAAGAGCAGCGTGTATAACCTCTCGGAGGCTTCTGTCGTTCCCCAGATCAACATCTTCTCCTACGACATCTTCCTGAAGGCGGGCATCCCGACGGAGAACATCCGCTACGTCACCCTCGGCCTCGGAGTTTCTCAGATCCTCACCTCCGTCCTCTGCGTGAGTGACTCGCGGCGTCTTTTCTTTGCGTCTTCTCTTGATTATTCACAGAAAACGTTCCTTTTTTTATTTTTATTTTCCTCCCAGGGCTGTAAATTGAGACTGTGGGAATCTTTTTTGGGGTTGTTTAGCTCAGATTGTGTTTGAATGGAGACCTTTTTCTCTGTATGTCGTACTCCGACCCCAGAAACACACAATGTGGAACGTATTGGTTGTATAGCGTTCAAGGAAAGGCCTTCTTCTGGTCACATGACTCTATTCTTCTGTCCATCCTGGAGAGGGATCCTCCGCCGCTGCTTTCATGAAAGGTTTCATTCTATTTTCAAAGGTCAAAGGTCAGAGGATGTCGTATGTGTGCAGATCGTAAAGCCCGCTGAGGATCATTTGTAATTTGTGATATTGGGCTTTACAAAATAAACTGAGTTGAAGGCAGAAAGTGACGTCAAGGTCACGGTAACGTCTAGAGGTTATAGTACATGGTGCTGCACAGCTGCTTCCCGAAGCCCCGCCTCCACCCCAGAGTCCACTTGTATCCTCTCGGTCAACTGGTACATCGGACGTCGTGCTCAAAGGTCAAAGGTCGTGACCCGTCGTCTTGCGCTCGTCCGTCTCCCAGGGGCTGCTGATCGAGCGGATCGGGAGGAGGCCGCTGTTCTGGGGGGGTTACGGCCTCATGGCCGCCAGCCTGGTGTTGGTCTCCGTCACGCTCAACCTGAAGGTAAGACGCCCGCGGGACCTTGAGATGCTCAGGCAGAGGGAGCCAGGTGAGAGGATGGAGCCAGGTGAGAGGATGGAGCCAGGTGAGAGGATGGAGCCAGGTGAGAGGATGGAACTACTTTCTACCAAAGATATAGTCCCTATAACACCACACATTACATCACAGACTTTATTTAATATGATTGGGGGTGGAGGCAGAGAGCGAAAAATATCTGCAGGAAGGGGAAATGATGGGAAAGGATTTTTCTTTCATTCAAATGTCGGTAAAAGTGAAAAAACCTTTTGACTGAAAATGTGTTTGATGAAGAAAGCTTTGAATGCAAAGGTCAGCAAACAAATAATAATAATCGCTCTATATTGCAGAATGATGTATTAATATTCTCCTTCAACCCGCTGGTCTCAGGACTCCAGCCTCTGGCTGCCGTACGTTTCCGCCAGTTTGATCTTCCTCTTCGTCATCTTCTTCTGCGGAGGACCTGGTTTGTGTCGCCGGGCAGATTCCGTTCACATGGAAGAGAAAAGACGTGAAAAAAAATAACGAACCCGCCTGAGTCGTCTCTCTCTCTCTCCCTCTCCATCTCCCTCTCTATCTCCCTCTCCCTTTCTCTCTCTCTCTCTTTCCCTCTCCCTCCCTCTCTCCCCCTCTCCGTCTCTCACCCTCTCACACTCTTTCTCCCCCTCGCTCCCTCTCCCTTTCTCTCACCCTCCCTCTCCCTTTCTCTCCCTCTCCCTCCTCTCCCTCTCACCCTCTTCCTCTCCCTCTCTGCCTCCCTCTCTCTCCATCCCTCTCCCTCTCCCCCCTCTCCTCCAGGCGCCGCCACCAACACCCTGCACAGCGAGCTCTTCGTGCAGTCGGACCGCCTGGCGGCCTTCGTCCTCCTGGGCATGCAGCGCTGGTCGCTCTTCGCCGTCCTGGGCTTCGTCTTCCCGTTCCTGATCGTGAGTTCATCGCAACAGACACCAACGCCTGAACCTCAGAGGGTCACGTGACCTAACGCCCCCCCCCCCCAGGACGCCCTGGACGCGTACTGCTTCGTGCTGTTCGCCGGCGTGTGCCTGCTGGCGAGCGCCTACACCTTCGCCCTGCTGCCGGAGACCAGAGGGAAGACCATGGTGGAGATCGCTCAGGAGTTCAGAGCCATCGGCGTCTGTGGGCGGTCAGAGGAGAAGAAGAGCACGGAGACCAAGTTGTGAGAGCAGGAGGCCCGCCGGGGGGGCGAGGGACCCCCCATGGACCCCCGATGGACCCCCAATGGACCCCCAATTCAAAGAACCTTTAAAGAACCTTTCAAACCAGGATTCTTTAAAGAACCATTTCCTGAAAGAGTTCTTCAAAGAACCTATAAATGAGTCTCAAAGAACCTTAACAAATGGTTCTTTAAGGCACCATTTATGGTTCCACAAAGAACCTTTCAAACCAGGGTTCTTTAAAGAGCCATCTCCTTAAATACTCCTTCAAAGAACCCATAAATGTGTCTCAAAGAACCTTCAACAAATGGTTCTTCAAGGCACCATTTCTGGTCCCTCAAAGAACCTTCACGCTGAAGCTCAGCTGTTGTGTTTGTCAAGTGGAGAAGAAGAGTCAGTATCACTGAGTAATGACCAGTACACCTGATGACCTTTTGACCTTCGGTTTGCTATTGCTGGTCTCCAGAGGTTAGTCAGACCGGACCGGGCTGGAGCAGCGACATCGTGGAGCGAGTGAACTCGAGCAAATGACACGTTACATAATGAATTCAATAATGTTTCCATACTTCATCCTCACAAGAGTTATTGTGTCATCCTAACGTATACAGAGTGTGTGTGTGTGTGTGTGAGCGACTTCCTGTTAAAGGAACTGACTCTTGTTGTTTTTCCCTCTTTTAAAGGACACCGTGTTCCGTGCCACATGTATCGTCTTGCTCGCCTCAGTGTTTGTTTAGCACCGCGTCAGCAGTTTTCTGCACCTTTAAAACAAGAACACACTCAGCAGAGTTGCACACTGGACAGTTTCCTCCTCGGGATATTTTTCCTCCCTCTATCCTCCCGGGCCTTTAACATATTTGGGTGTTTGAAGGTCTCCAGTTCCTTATCAGTGTGCAGCAGCTGCTCCCAGCCAATGGGAGCCGCGATGGAGGCGTCGTGGCTGCACGATGTCCTGCTGTTGGCCTCGTGAACTCGGAGCCGGAGGACGGCGTTGGAGAAGCTTCTGCTTCCCTTCTGTTCATTTTTCTATTTTTATTGGTTACCAAAATGCAAAAGAGTAAAATAAATAAATAAAAGGATTTTGGTCCAATGCCCAAGACAATCATATGTATTTATATTTAACAATGTTCCGTTAAACGTAGTGTTAACTGTGTGTGTCTGGGTGTCGTGGGGTGACGTCGCAGCTGTAATGTCCCCGCCACACCAACAGGTGGCGACGTTAATCTTCTGCAGAGATGCATTGATCTGATCGAGGCCATGTCAACGCACAATAACAATAATTACTGTCCATAAAAATCAGTTATTTAGTTAATTAATATGGAAAGATTATACATAATTATATTTATATTGATACAACAACGGTGGTGAATGAAGCCGACAGTTGCTGGTCTTTAAATGTCTTTAAGTGTCTTTAACATTTGGCACATTGTCAACTAATGTAGTAGTTGTAGACTGTTACAAACTATTATTATTATTTTTTAAATTATGTTTAATAATAATTTATTATTTATTATTATTCTTTATTACTTAGTTTTATTATTCATATTTATTATTTATCATTGGTCATTGATTATTGATTATTGATCATTTATCATTGATTATTTGTTAATTGTTATTTATTCTTCTTCTTTATTACTTAGTTTTATTATGATATTTATTATTGATCATTTATTATTTATTATTACTTAGTTCTATTATTCATATTTATTATGTATTATTTATTATTTAGTGTATCACATAATCTGTGTAGATGAGTTCTCTCTTTTTTATGAAAGTAATCTGATCGTCTGGCATTTCGTTTTCAACCATTATAAAGAAAAATGATGTTCAAGCCACATATGAATCATCGGAGTTCAGGAGGTATCTCAGTCGGCGTGTGATACGTCTGAGGTTTATGCACCACTGCACTGGTTTTATTGTCTTAATCATTTATAATTATGGATGAATAAAAAAAGAGACCATCATGTCATAAGACACTGTACTCTAAAGTGCATACAGGTATTTTTTTAGGCCTTTTCTATCTTTCACAGAGACTCCAAAGGAAAGTAATATCTTCCTCCGGTGGTGAACACATGAACAGCTGAAATGAGGTCCATCATTCTTCTTCTGTCTCCTGGCAACATCAGAGAAGAAGAGCGAACACAGACGGATGCATTACAGAGGAAATTAGTGCCCGTTTCAATAAATCTCGATGTTGTTCATCGGCTCGGATGATGATTTATGGTAACGCGAAACAACTGTGCAGAATCTTTTCCAGTAAATGAAGGAATACGCATGCTGCACGCCACGTGAAGATGATTATTAAATGAAGCGACGCCAGTTAGTGCAGGATGCACAAAATATACCTGATGACATTGTCCTGTGTCTGCAGAGCGTCTGAGAGGAAGAGGACGCCGGAGGAATCTTACTGACGCCTCTCAGAGGCCTCAGTGGAGGAAAAGGTCCTTGAAGATTTCATGAAAAACTTTCAGAATAAAACACATTTCATAAACGCTGATGATGCATTTTGTTGATTGGGCAACGAGGAGAATCCTGAACTGTCGGCGTCACAACGTCAAGATGCGGAAACTTTTTTTCAAAAGGTAAACCTGTTAATAGACACACACACGCACACACACGCACACACATGCATACACACACACACGCACACACACGCACACACACGCACACACATGCATACACACGCACACACACGCATACACATGCATACACATGCATACACATGCACACACATGCACACACATGCACACACATGCACACACGCATACTCACCCATGCATGCACGCACACACATACACACATTCACTCACTGCCTCACTCAATCCCACACACACACACACTCACTCACACACACACATTCACACTCACTCACTCACTCACTCACACACACTTACTCACTCACTCACGCACACACACATTCACACTCACTCACTCACACACACTCACTCACTCACTCACTCACACACACTTACTCACTCACGCACACACACATTCACACTCACTCACTCACACACTCACATACTCACACTCACTCACACACGCACGCACACACACACTCACTCACTCATTCACTTACACACACACACACATGCACGTACGCACATACACACACACACTCACTCATGCACGCACACACGCACACACACACTCACTCACTCACGCACGGACACACACTCGTCCATGCACACACACACACACACACACTCACGCACGCACGCACACACATACACACACTCAAGAAGATAATGCTGAAATATTAAAATAAAAAGTTGCTAAATACCCAAATAAACATTTATTACAGCTACAGCTGCAAATGTGACAAAGAAAAAAGAGAAAGAGAAAGAAGAAGGAGACAGGAGAGAAGGAGACAGGAGAGAAGGAGAGAAGGAGAGAAGGAGATAGACACTTCAGTGATACGATTGAAGGAAACTTTTGGAGCGCCGTCCTGCGTTAGATGTTTCCATCGGTGGTGATTTCGTACAGGTGGCACACAGATGGGACCCACCCCCCCCCCCTCCCGGGGCTCGAGCTCGTTAATGAGTTTCAAGGAGGAGGGGTGAAGTACCCAGCATGCCCTGCTTCATTATGGCGAGGAGCCCCTCGGGGCGCCGGATTAACCCAAAATCCTGGCAGCGTGTGTCACTGGAAATGGATTGTTGCCATCTTCGTGCCTGAAAGACAACACTCAGGGCCTAACGAGGCCCCGACACGGACTTATTATAAGCTCTAATTAATGGCGCGGAGTGCGTTTTGTGATTCTTGTTTACCGTATTTTAACAGTCGAGTCCATCGAAGCACGAGTGGGATGCGATGTGTCGACCGGTCACAGCGGAGGGCCGGCGGAAAAGGTCAAAGGTCACGCTTAAGCCGGAGCGAATGTATTGCGAGATTAGCGGGTTTAGTGGAGGTCGACGAGTCTCACGCCGCTCGACTGTAATAATGTCCTTTTTTCCCCTCCGTGTGCAGACGACCGGGAGCCGCTCGGATGTAAACAGCAGGGAAGTCGTCGGAGGTAATTACGTTTGCAGAAAGAATGTAGGACGCGAAGACGGACGATCGAGATAAGAGAAGATGGAGCGGCGGTGTATGGGACGGCGCGCCGAAACAAGGCTCCGAGATAATTATGATGAATTTTTAAAATAGAAGGGAAATCCGAGAGGTGGTCGACCGCGATATCTTCATCTGTGGATCTGCTGACATTGTTCTGGTGCATTCTTGCCTCATAATTGAACACACATGATGAGGCGGGAGGAGGGAGACTGTTGGTGAGACCTCAGTCAGTCCTGTAACGCGTCTCCTATTCACCGGCACAGTGTGTGTGTGTGTACCCATAAGATCAATCTGTTTGTGTGTGTGTGTGTGAAAACACAGCGTTGGCATTCTTCATTTGTAAATGATTGAATCAGGCTATTTCAGTGTGCTCAGAGCGCAGCTGTAATTTGCAGCCGTTCTGCTCTTAAAGACCAGTAATTATGGCTTTTAGAGGCTCCCAGAACAACTCGGCTTAAACTCATGACAGCTGTGCATCTGGGCCGCAACACACACACACACACACACACACACACACACACACACACACACACACACACACACACACACACACACACACACATGCACACACACATACGCTCTTTGGGAGACTATTAATTAATTCTGTTCTCACTGAATTGTAATTCAATACACAAGTACAACAACTGTTGGATGAACGAAAAAAATATTTTTAAAAAATATTTTCTATTATTTATTAGGATTAGTATGTAATACAAATATATAATATATATATATATAAATATATGATAAAATAGTAAATATATGATTATTCTTTCATGTCTTCATGTCTGAAATGAGTTCATAAATGTCAGATTTGACTAAATTAAAACAAGCTGAACAACCTTTTAAAACTGCTAACTCAGTCTTTTTAAGCATTATGGTAATCTCACTCTACAGGGGGATAAAAGGTGAGCAGATTGTTATATCGGCAGCCATTGTTGCACCAGTGAACCTTAAAGAGGACCTGTGTGTGTCACCTGACTTGTTGTTTACCCAGTGCAGACGCATACCTCGGGGTTAATGAAAGGATGGCGGTCCGTTCTGCAGACTCTGCAGACTCTGCAGAGTCTGTCTGGCCTTAAAAAACCGGAGTTAAGTCGATGGACGATCGACATGGGAGGAAAGAGGCGACCTCAACTGCTTTCTGTTAATAGTACGACCCCACGAGTCACATGGCAACGTCATAGTTACGAGTTGTGAGAATGCAGCCAATTTACAAAAGTGTTTTACTTCACTGGCTCCGGGAATTACTCCCTGAAAAATGCATCGGTGTGAACAGACGGCTGAAAAATAAAAATCATCCATCCATCCAAGTCAATTAACGTGTACAACATGACACGGAGCTGTGTTTACATGCAGTTGATTTATTTTAAGAATAATGCAATTAATATTGCGCTTTTTAAGGCACTTTCCATGTTACATTCATACACCGGGAGCAAGGGTTAAGTGTCTTGCTCAAGGAGAAATCGACTGGGTCGGGGATCAAACCTCCAACCCCCTGATTGAAAGACAGACCTGCTAACCACTGACCTACAGCCACCCTAAATGGGTTAGGGTTTAATAGGAGTGCATTGGTTTATTTAATGAGGCAGAGCTTCTGTGGTTTAGCTTCATTAGTTAACTCTTCACCTTTTTGTATCAGCACACTGGAAACGTTATTTTTGACCGGCATGTAGACAAGAAGAATAAAGATTAGAGAAGTCAAAAAAGCCTGTAAAAAAAAAAGGCTGGCATTTGAACTCTTTCCAAAAGGAGTAGTCCCAGCTGTTGTCTTTTCTCTGCTCCTGAACACTGCTCTGGATGATGAATATAAAACTGTCTGCAGACTCTGGACAATGTTGATGAGGTAGCTTTGAGTCATTGATGAGAAATACATGAAGCTCGGTCCACGGTCCGACCGTCGCCGCCGGAGGCCTCCGTGCTTCTCGAGGATTATCTCCCCACCAGCCGCTACCTTGAATATGGCATATGGCTGCAATCTGTGCCCCCCCCCCCCCCCCCCCCATCCTCACTGTCGTGCCTTCATTGGCCTTTTAATTAAACACATGGAAACACGAAACACCTCGTGCTTGGGTGAAGACCAGGCGAGGAACTCATGAAGCAACAATAGCACAAGTTTATGACGCTGTGGGGAGAGAAAAAAAGAAAGCTCATGTGTCAAGGGCGATAACGTCCACAATGACGCTGATAGAACTTAGTGTGTGTTTTAATGTACGTCTGGAGACGCTGATTGCAGTAAAACTCATCCAAACTCGCAGCTGATGTGAGTACCAGTCGGCAGCTGTAGTTTTGAAGACGTGCTCAAAAGCGGGGGGGAAGTCCAGGTTTACGGAGCGGGCCCTCGGCCATCTGACATAATGCATCTCGCTTGTTTGCGCAGCTGGTTTTGTCGTATCACGGTCGACCAAAAATAATCTTTTCCTCTCCCGTCTGGGAGGTTATCCGAGTGGATCCAAGAGCGCACGTGAGAACCGGAGCACACGCCTCGGGAAGTTGAGGCTAGGTGAAGTAAAAGGCGCCGATGATGTCAACGGCGTTAGAGCTCGCACGCCTTTAATCAAGCGAATTGGCGTTCACACACATTGTTCCAAACATGTGTGTGTTTGTTTGGATTATGGGGGCTATAGCGACAGTGATCCCCAGACAACATGGACGTCAGAGGCAATCCAATTTACGGTTTAACATTGCTCAGCCCGCTCGACTGTATTGGCCAATATTTAAACGAGTTAGCTTGACTTGAGCTAATAGCTACATTCGCGGTGTGTTTGTTTGGATTATGGGGGCTACAGTGATCCCCAGACAACATGCACGTCAGAGGCAACCCAATTACATTGCTCAACTCTTACAGATACAACCCGCTGTCCTGTGTCTGCCAATATTTAAACGAGGGCGGTTGACTTGAGCTAATAGCTACATTAGCTGCTAACTGAGGCTTTTGAAATTTTTGGCGTCTGTTATGGCCAAATTGTGTTAATGTTGTGACATTTTGTCTGTGGTAAGTGTATTGTAAATACACTTTACTTACTTGAATTAAGAACATCTTTGAGCTAAATGTTTATGTCAGCGAGGCCCGATCACAACGCCGATTAGCAGCTATGATGTTAGCCATGTTCAAAATGTGAGTTTAGCTTGTGAGCATTTGGTTATATGCACTGAGGTCATCCCCCAATCACGATGCAACATTAAAATATGAAGTTATCACTATCCACTCTATATTTCAGTCTGGGATGGGGGGGGGGGGGGGTGACCCATAGATGGACGCCACCATCCCTAAAGCCACGCCTTTAGCGTTGTCATGCAAACTTCCACAAGTCATCGGCAGATTTTTAATAACTAAATCCCTAAACCTTTGTCAGCAGTTTCCAACGTGCATGCGCTGATGCAATAAACCTGAACTCCAGTGGCATCTGTTTCCAGGACAATGGGGCTCTGTTTATTCGAATGTGACGACGCCTCCATTTACCAAGCGAGTGTAAGAACCCCGGTGGAGTGTGACGCTCCTATAATCACCTCCTCGCCGCCTACCCAGTTTTCAACTCTTACTCGGACGTCCGCCAGGAACAAGAACTATCTCCGTCCATTTTAGGCGCGATCGCGATCAAACGTCCGAACCGGGGGGGGAAGAGCTGGCGCGCTGGTTAGGCTGACGCGTCTGAGCCAATCGACCCCACTACCCACCATTTCAGCCATCGACGGGCCGGATTTTTTTCACCACAGCGGACAGAACAAGTGCATTCCCTCCAAGCTCTAACGGGACATAAGCTGAAGAAGGAAGGCGCTGGCTGGGACCACCAATGTCTATGCTACAGACTGTTTTGAGCGTGCTGACTGGGATATGTTCAGGTCGCGTCGGACAAAACCGTCAGTAGTCTGGCGTCCTCAGTCACTGGCGATTGGCGCTGCCGCCGCCGCGTAACGCCGCCTTGACTCGAAATATGGCGGAAATAAAAGAGCCGCTTCGACCTCCCGTAAGACCATGAAGCTCCTCTCTCCTCCCTCCCCAGGCGAGGAATACATTCTTTTGCTCTCGGTTCGTGAAGCAGCCCGCGCCCCGCAGCAGCGCCGAGGAGACCAGCCTGCAACAGGGGATCGTGTTGAGTGAGCTCTCCTCTACTCCCTGTACCCGACTGCACGGCCATGCACAGCTCCAACGTCATCATCAAGTTCCTTGCTGAGGAAATTCAACATAGCCCCCGCATCCTCAGAACATTAGTACCGAGAGTGTTCTGACAGGTTGCCATCACTGACTGGGGAACTGCACCACCCCTGGGCGTAAGGCACACACAGAGGGGGTGGGCAGTACACAGTACACACATCGTTTGGAGCTTCCCCTCCATCCCATACATACCCAAGCGGTGGTGGTGGCCAGCCGGATGATGAAGAGACAATAACCACCCCGGCCACAACTGTTTCACCCTTCTACCGCAGGGGCTGGCGATACCAGTATCAAGTGCCGCTAAAAAACGCTGAGGGACAGCTTACCCTATTAACACTACACAGAACATATTCTGTGAATATCTATGGCCATGGTATTCTTTTTTAGTCTGCTACTGCTGTGGGTGTTTTTGCATAAAAATTTCACCTCTACACCACATTTGTTATTCATTTATGCGTTAAACAGACGGAGACGGTGACTGTTACGCTCTGTTGTGAGCACCAGACACACGTGTTGTCATTATTCCGGAGAGAAACACCAGCTGTCAATCAAAAACAAATCACTGAAATACTCCTTTATTCCAAATGCGGGACCAGGTCAGCCAAATAAAACATGCATACGTTGTTTTTGTCATATTCTATATCTACATTATAGATATTTAATCCATAAATGATTCTATCCATACAAAATATAAAAATATGTGAGGCCTCATTTACAACCATATGTACATGGACTTCCTTAACTTAAGTGAAATTATTAATTCATTTATCTATGTACATACTATGAACTGAACACAATAGTACAGTATATATCCTAAAAGCTGTCCCAAACTGACTACCTTGCACACTTGTCTTCTGCATGGAAATTAAGTCGTGATTAAAACAATACTGCGCATGTAACCGTTCGCCGTAATACTCGGGAGATATTCCGAAACATCAAAATGAACAAACATGCAAACACCGTGTGCTTTTTCACTGTTAACCGACTGTAATTCATCACTGACTTTCAATTACTTGATATTCAACACTCAACAACACTAAATATAAATGGACTGTGACTTGTATTTATGTTCCTGTTCCAGACGGGAGATGTTAGCGTACACAAGCTGGACGAAGAGTAATTTTCTTTACCGGACTGACGGGACGTTAGGAGATAATGCAGTTCTTGCTTTTTCTGCGTTTGCGGGTGTGTAGCTGCCCGCCGTGGTTGGGTCCTCCAACCTCGTTGTACTTGTGGACGAGCTCCTGGTTGCTGAGGTAGCGCAGCTGGACGGGTTTGGGGATCGGCTCGCCCAGGAAGTATCCTTCGTCCTCCGATTCGGACGACGAAGAGCAAGTGGAGCACCAGCCGTCGTCGTCGTAATCGTCCCAGGAGTACTGGTTCAAGCCGGAGCGGTGGCTGGCCCCGGGGTTCTGAAGAGTCAGGTCTGAAGTGGTTCTGGGGCACTGCCTGAAGGGTTGGGGCTGGTATCTCCCTCCACCTCCTCCTTCTCCTCCAAACTGGTCCCTGCCGCTCCTCGGTGGCGGGAAGCGGTCGTAATCCTCGCGGACGTGGAACTGTGGTCTTTCTTGAGGTCTGACCCGTCGCTCTGCCACCAAGTTGAGAGCGTTTTCTGAACGGGATCGGCGGGATCTTTGGGAGCGGTGGTGGTGGTGGTGCCGGCGCCTCTGGGGAGTCTCTTCTGGAGCCTCTATCCGGATACTTGCTCCTCTTCCAGCACCGATCCCACCCACCCTGCGCTCACTGATGGGCGGTAGGCGGGCGGCGTTGGCGCTGCTCACCAAACTCACCCTATCCTCCTCTTGGAAGGTGAAGCCAGGCGGTAGCTTAGTCATACCCATGCCGGGGTGACCGCAGTACTGCACCTTGTACTGGGAGGACCTGGGAGGATCCATTTCCAGGTAGGGCTGACCGGCGGCGAGGCTGTGAACGGATTCGGAGCTCCGAAACTGCACCGAGGAGTTCAGGGTGCCCATGTTGCTTTTCTCGGACACGTTCATTCCGGAGTCTTTGCTCAGGTCTGGCATGGAGAAATGAGAAAGGTTCTCCTGCCGCTTTCCTCCTCCATCTGCTGATTGGCCTGTGGGCAAAGATAGTAGAATTTTGATGTCGGTAGGCGGCATTTCAGATCACATGGCACAAGCTGTGATGTATACCGCCAACAATACACACAACTTCCCCATGTGAAGCCAAGAAAAGTTAAAGGAACCGACAACAAGGCCACGCCGAGGTCTAACGGCTGCTATTTCACCCACCTGTTGCATTGGACAGGGCCAGGGACTCCATGGATCCTCTGGGGGTCTGCTCCAGAGGGGTCAGTTGCTCCGTGAAGTTAAGTGCATTGATGGGGTTCCTGCTTCTTGCCATCTGGGTCGCTGCCGAAGGCCCCGTCTCTCTTTCCCTGTCCCTCTGGAAGCCGTGCAAACTGATCGAGCGCTTGTCCGAGGAGAAGCCGTCGTGGTGCTGAGAGCAATGGGTCACCTCCGTGAAGCTCTTTTGGGTCCTCAGCTTGGGGGGGTAGTACTTCTCTGGAGCCGGTTGTTGGAACCACATGTCGTTCATAGAGTGGCCCTTCATGGCTGAGATGGGTGGCCTCTTCAAGCCGTCGCTCTCCTTGACCCTGTGATCCTGCTGTTGAATCTTCTGCACGGAGCAGGCGGGGTTGTAGGCGGTCCTGACGTTGCACTGGCTCAGGAGCTGCAGAGGGGTGGGGTTGCCAGTCGGGTCCGATTGGGATTCGTAGTTATAGCCGTCGCCCGCTTGCTCCTGACTCTGCCAGGCAGGAGGCTCGCGCGTCAAACTGGGCGTTTGGCTGGAGAGACTCAGAAGATCCATTTGTAGAGACAGCGGGTCCACCTCGCCCGAGAATCTCTCGGTCTGACCCCCGCCTCCTTCGCCGCCGCTCTTCCCCGCCTTGGAGCTGCGTCTGGACTCCCTGGTGGATCGGGCGCTTTGGAAGGCCGAATCGGAGGAGTCCGAGCCGTTGGGCTCCTCCCCCAGACTGCAGGAGCGCGAGCAGAAGATCTGGCCCTGCTTGGGCAGGAAGGGCCGGCCGAGCAGAGAGCGCTTGCAGCGGGCGCAGCTGAAGCAGCCCTCGGTGGCGTGCCAGTGCTGCCCGTCGTACGTCATCTGGCCTTGGTCGATGCCTGCGGGCGGGAGAGACGCACGGACGGGTTTATTGTCAAACGGCATCATGGGACTCATCTGTAAACGCACAATTAAAATACGGAGCGCCATGTGGATATCAAAGCGCTGGGAGTTTGGCGAGTTAAAATGTTGTTTTATGTGAAAATAGTGGCGCTTGTGGGGAGAGAAAATAAGAGCCGGAGGCCGTAACTTAACGGTTCCTGGGGGCAAAGTCGTTGTGGAGCTTTTCCCAGCATTGTACAAACACGTTGCTGTTTTTGACGACGCCTGCAGTTGTTTGCAGCGAGAAAAAAGAAAACCAGCTATTTGCTAATGGCTTCCATCTGGTTGCAGCATGTTTTTCTGATGGTTTCCATTTATAATCAGTTGTGTTTTTTTAGCCAAATACCTCTCTATATCCTGTCTAAAGAATAATTGCAGAGCACATTTGTTGAGAGATATGTGGCGAAATCACACCTAGGCATCCTGTTGGGGCAGGACACACACACACACATAGACACACACACACTAATGTGCTAATTTGAAGGTTTCCCATTGAAAAATCCCCCGTTTCTCCTCTCAGAGGGTTTTTTTCCTGACACTACAGGCCGTCTGATGTTTATATTTGTATTGAACTGACGCTTGGTGCATGGGTCTGTGATGAAAACAGATCCCGAGGGTGAAAGGTCACTTGATACCGTCATGCCTTTCACGCTGCATGATCTCTATATACACTACCGTTCAAAAGTTTGGGGTCACTTAGAAATGTCTTTATTTTTCAGAGAAAAGCACTGTTTTTTCAATAAAGATAACATTAATCAAAAATACACACTATACATTGTTAATGTGGTAAATGACTATTCTAGGTGGAAGCGTCTGGTTTCTAATGAAATATCTCCAGAGGTGTATAGTGGCCCATTTCCATCAACTATCACTCCAGTGTTCTAATGGTACATTGTGTTTGCTAATCACCTTAAAAGACTAATGTCTGATTAGAAAACCCTTGTGCAATTATGTTAGCACAGCTGAAAACAGTTATGCTGGTGATATAAGCTATACAACCGGCCTTCCTTTGAGCTTGAAGTTTGAAGAACAAAATTAATACTTCAAATATTAATCATTATTTCTAACCTTGTCAATGTCTTGACTATATTTTATATTCAATTTTCAATTCATTTGATGAATAAAAGTGAGTTTTCATGGAAGACACGAAATTGTCTGGGTGACACCAAACTTTTGAACGGTAGTGTATATATATCTATATAGTATGCTGTACATATTTCTGCGCTCTGTAAGCTGAGGTCTCTTGTGGCCCTGCCTCACATGCCAGGCCATGACATCATTCAGTCATAAACTGCTGAGAAACCAGGCCACCTCCTTTCTACGCGGGCTCTTTTCTACTCCGCGTAACACCGCGAATAGAAATGAGGTCACACCTTCATGCCCGATAATGTTCCACTTGATTCCTCCCATGTGTTCATGTATTTAGCGTGACATTAGCGTGACATTTTTCGCCGGCGGCATACCGATGTGTTCCCCGCAGGAGTCGCAGTACTCGGCGTAGAGGGACTCGAAGCAGGAGCAGCAGTAGGGCCGGCCCTCCTTCATGATGTAGCGCTGGCCCCCCAGCACCGTGTCGCACTCGAAGCAGCAGAAGTGCTTCATGTGCCAGTGACGCCCCTCCGCCTCGGTGCACTCGTCCGCGAGGATGATCTGAGGAAGGAGGAATGAAGTCGTTCGTCACCGGTCCTCGGAGGGTTAAAAGAAACAACCTCCGTTGAGTTATCGCCGCTCGCCGAACGACGGGACAAAGGCCCGGCGCTCCTTCAGAGCCCGGCGCTCTTCGGTCGTCCTCTCCGTCGGCGACTCGGAGAAGAGGCCGACGCGCGAGTCGGATCGAGATGGCGCGGTTGCATTTGAATTGTGCCGCTGCTAAAACACCGCGGCGCTGCTCAAGCGCTAACGGCGTCCTTGTCCCCCGCCTGCAGAGTGATAGTCAGTGCTAATGGTTTGGAGATCAAGATATTCAGCGCTGACTGACCTCATTAGAGCGGGAAAAAAACTCTGGCATTTAGTGAGCCTGAGTGAATCTTATGACAGCAGTTTGGCCTAATATATAGGCACCTGCAACATAACATTAAATAACTAGAATGGGCACTCGGTAGAGTGCATACCTTCACATATCACAAGATTGGGCATTGAATTATGAACATTTTGGCATTAGTTGCATGCCAATTGGATAAGAATTGACCGCGCTATGGTAAAAAGAAGAGTGTGACCTTTCCATGACCTTGACCTTTGACCCGATTGATCCCAAGATCTAATCAAATGGTCCCCGGATAATAACCAATCATCCCACCAAATTGCATGCGATTCAAGAGGATGTTGACCTTTTCATGACCTTGACCTTTGACCCGATCGATCCCAAAATCTAAGCAAATGGTCCCCGGATAATAACCAACCATCCCACCAAATTTCATCCAATTCGGTTTAAAACTTTTTTTGTTATGCGAATAACACGCATACAAATAAAAAAATTTAAAAAAAATAATAAAAAAATAAAAATTATACACGGCGATCAAAACATAACCTTCCGCATTTTCAATGCGAAGGTAAATAGCGTCTACCAACATTACAGGCGCAGTATGTTCAAGTGAGTGTGTGTGTGTGTGTGTGTGTGGGTCTACCTCGTCGCAGGCGGTGCAGCGCGGCTTCAGCCTCTCGGCGTGGTGCCGGCCGCAGTAGATCTTCCCGTCCTGGTAGAAGTAGATGAGGTCCACCAGCAGCTCGTTGCAGGCGCTGCACACGAAGCAGGCCGGGTGCCAGCACACGCTGTGACCGGCGCGCGACGCAAACACGGCGATGTCGCCGCCGTTTATCTGGCCGCCGCACTGAGAAGAAGAAGAAGAAGAAGAGGAGAGCGTTTAAGTTAATGGCTGCAGCTTGTGTGAATACTTAGAGCTCAAGTCTGATACAGAGTTCAAATTCTATAACTGTGCTAGTTTTTTGGAGTTCAAATTTTACATTTACTTTAACGCTTTTATCCAAAGTGACTTACAATCATGTTACATTCATACACCGGAGACACAGCTACAGGGAGACATTCAAGGTTATGCGTCTTGCTCAAGGGCGGGGATTGAACCGCCAACCCCCTGCTAACCACTGACCCACAGTCGCTCTGAAACTTGAGATCCGTACACCAAGCGGCCAAGCGGCGGACCTTTCTTCGCTCCTTATGTTTAACTAATTATGCGACGTTCATCCAGAATTACTTTATTTCCATCGTACGATAATTGCAAAAGTAAAAAGGCTGTAAAGCTGTTGCTGAGTTATGGAAGTCTTGAAGAGCAGTATCAATAAAGTATTGCATGAAGTCAGCGAGCGTCGAGACGGACTCCAATCGCATCCTCCGTGGGCTTGAATTGGTCCGAGGAACTCGAAAAAAACCCCCCCTTCTGGTTCCTGAAAGGATGGGCGCCATCTTGAAACGTGAAATGTGAAGTAATTCCTGGTTGCTGGGCTACCAGAGACAAGAAGAACTGATGGGATGTTGAGTCCTTTGTGAGCTCTTAATTGGTCTATAATCAATTGTATGGGATCTTTTACACGGTCATTATCGGTGCCGATAGAGATCGAGTTTATCCGATTGGCTCATCTCTGGATACCTGGACTGATCTGAAAGCACACGGGTGGGTTTACATGTGTGTGTGTGGGGGGGGGGGGGACAGAGGGTAAGTTAAATGGCTGCTGGAGGACGATGGAGAGAATAAAAGAAAGGGAGTGATATATGAGAGGATAAAAAGGAGAGCGAGATTGCCTCGGAGGTGAAAAAAGGTAGCGGAGCCAGAAAGATAAACGATAGGGGGGGTGCTAAGGAGATGGGGGGGGGGGGGGGGCGAAAGTTACAATCAGGTTATCCAGCCGAGGGGGCGGGGCTAAATCAATACACGGTCCCAGCAACCTTCTCCCTCATGCATGTGTGTGTGTGTGTGTGTCTGTGTGTGTGTGTGTGTGTGTCTGTGTGTGTGTGTGTGTCTGTGTGTGTGTGTGTGTGTCTGAGCAAATGAGAAACACAAGCTCTGGATACAACACATTCGATATTTGATGGGACTTCAGGTGCTGCGATGAAATATTTTGGATCGTGACGCACGAGTAATGAGATTTTAAAAACGGGTTCTAGGGGGAAATGAGACTCGTGCAACGCCTGGAGATCCTCCTCCTCCGAAGAAGAAGAAGAAGATGAAGAAAAAGAAGAAGAACAACAACAACAACGCAACGAGGTCACAGCATTGCATCTCTTGCCCTTTATAGGGCAACAGAAAACATTTATCGTACATCATTACAACAACACCGGGAACGCCGCGCGACTCATCGCCTTTCACGCCGCGACCTTTGATCTTGCCGCACTCGCTCAATAACTCACTCTCGCCACGCAGAGATGACATTTTTTGAGGGGGGGGGGGGTGAAGGTGAAATGCCCGGGCGTCTTTGATCTGGTCCCCTACCTGTTCACAGATGGCCCCCGTCATGGTGACGGGGAACGGCCGCACGTTGCCGCGGCCCAGGTACTCGCGCTTGCGCTGGTTGCTGAAGAGCTTCAGCTCTCGCTTCTCCTCGTCGTCCAGGCCGTTGCAGTAGCGCACCTGCACCAAAAAGAAGTTGTTTTAAGCATCATCAAACTACGCGTCATTACAAATGAATAGTTCTGTTATCTCAACGTCATACGGGAACGATTTAGAGATGTAGAAACACCTAGAGAACAAAACGCTTTGCACACAAACACCTCGCCCTCCGACTCCTCCCTTCTCTTCTCTTATCTCTGTATTGCCCTGAAGGAGGGCAGAGGGTGAGGGGGGGAGGGTAGAGGGATGGATGATAGGGTGGTGGTGGGGGGGGGGTCAGTTTTGGACCCCTCACCTCGTTGTCGTGGGGCGGGAGCTGGTGGAGCAGCTGCTTGATGCGGTATTTCTCTCCCGGGCTGTTCACGTAGGGCACCTTGTCCTCCGGCAGGGAGCCGTAGTACTGGTGGACCTGAGAGAGAGAGAGAGAGAGGGGGGGGGAGAGAGAGAGAGGGAGAGGGAGAGAGAGAGAGGATGAGAGGATGAAGAACAACAACGTACCTGAGTCGTGTCTAGACCTCGTAACTCACTATAGTTTCATTCTACACAGGGGTCAGGCCGGCACACGTGAATGTGATCGGAGGGGGGGGGGATTTTTAAATGGAGATTGGAAGGGGGGGGGGCAGAGGTTAAGGACAGAAGAGGAACATTGAGAGGGTTACGAGAGGGAACTGAACAACAGAAATGGACTGTAACGTGTCAATAAAAACACAATTAAAGGCACACCTGGGGGGGGGGCATCAACCACCTGACATTTTCCATCCCTTTTTGTAGCCGTCTGATCTTTCTTTGTGTGAAATACTGACGTACTGCACATGTACACATCCTTTAAAAACACACGTCCTTAAAGACCCATAAAGGTGTCTCAAAGAACCTTCAAAAAATGGTTCTTTAAGGCACCATTTATGGTTCCACAAAGAACTGTTCAAACCAGGGTTCTTCAAAGAACCATGTGCTTAAAGAGTTCTTCAAAGAACCTATAAAGGTGTCTCAAATGAAATCATGGTTCCTCAGTAGGTGAGGGTTCTTCGTAGAACCACAAAGCCTTAAAGAACCATTTACTTCTCGACTGATTTTTATTTATTTATTATTCTTTTTGTGTTATTTCTTAACTGTTCGTTTCACGTCATCTTTGTATTATATTTCGTCCTTTCTGTGGACTCCGGGAAGCTTAGCGGCCGCTAAGACGCCGGCTAACGGGGAACCAGTTAATAAAATAAACTAAACTAAAGACGACCGTGATGGAGACCGGCTGTAACACATCGGCCCGTAGAGACCCTGAACGTCTCTATTGTCATAGAGCGACACGTTCTGCATTTTATGGAGCATGTCCAGCGTCTGTCGCCGGGCAGCATCCAGAGCAGGAACTTGATTCTGTCCGCTCTGTTTTCATTGGCTTACACCGGCGTTGGCGAGGGGGACGCGGCGCCAACGGGCCAGCAGCGCCGGCTGGAGGACGCCGGCGGGGGAGGGGGGCGGTATTCATAAAAGATTGACTATGGTCAAGCACTGATAAATCACACAGCGCCTGTGCTTCCACATGAACACACACACACATACACACACATACACATGCTCGCAGAGAGCTAATGATAAATTCCGAAGCAATAACAACGGGGTTACAATCTAGAGGTGAAAGGTACGTTCCCGAGGAAAAGATCTAAAGACAGATACACACACACACACTTACATGACACACACACACACACACACACGTACATAATGGACACGGTTGCAGCGAGAGGCAGGAGGAGCAGCTTGCGATAATAACTGTAATCGAAAGCAGACGGAACTAAAGACAGGGAGAGATATATATTTTCTTCTTCTTCTGCGAACGGTCGTACGCAGAGGAGTGTTTTCGTAAGAAGCCGAAGCGGCGAGGATTTTTGCAACTGAGTGACAAGAGCGATCGGATCGGCAACAGCTGGTTTCTATTGTCGTTAATGGACCAGACAGCACGAGAGGGGAAAAGACAGCGCCAGGCCCCGGCCCTCGCATTCTCTCAACGAGCCACTTTTCCAGCGGTTATTTGGAGAGAGACGTTCATATTGTTGAGGAAAGTGCGCGCGGTCGTTGCGGCTAACGCAACGTTGTTTTCATAGCCGAGTGAGCGGAGTTAGCGGCTCTCTCATTCTCTCCGTCTTCTTCTCTTCTCACGTCTTTTGGTGAGATGTGTGATTCAATGCTCCCGTTCTTTTTTTAAAAGGCCTAGAATTGGCACGAAAATTAAGACAATACGGAAAGGACTAGAAGTCCACAGCCAAGCTAGCAGCTCGGTGAGGTTGTGTAGCGCGGCATCGAGCTACATGCTAGCTAACTCAGGTGGTTCTGGAACCTTTTCCGCCACGTCCCACTTTTGAGGAAGAAAGATGTCGATGCCGCACCTCCCCGACAAAAATGTTTAACAAAAATGGTCCATGTTGAGCTCTTATTTTGAAGGTCAGCGAGCTACATGCTAACTCAAGTGGTTCTCACACTTTTGCTGTCAAGCCCGACTTCGGAGAAAGAAATATGTTGATGCCGCAACAAAAAATTGTAACAAAATGGTTGACATGTTGAGCTCTTGTTTTGAAGGGCAACAGCGGGAAAGACGATCTCTCGGCCGTCGCGCGTGCGCAGCGTAGGCTAACCTGTTAACGGCGTAACGTAAACATTTACTCGAAAGTACATGCATCTTGCTCTTTATTTATTCATTACCTAGTTCTATGTCTGTGTACTTTAGAATATGTGAAGTTCCTCAATAACTTGAAATATAAAAACATCTGCATTTCCCCTTGCGCCGCACCTGTAATGCCTCGGCGCACCACTAGAGGGGCACCACCCCACAGTTTGAGAACCACCGTGCTAACTAGTGCTGATTCTCCTCGGGTCCATTTTGGAAACAGGTCAAACTCGCCTTGGGTACCTTTTTAAACCGGCGAGGACATGAATCCACACCAGAGCTGTGGCTCTCTCTCAGAAACTGGAAACTCTTCTGCTTTGCACCAATAACCCTGAAACTTTATTCAGTATTCAAGGGAAATCAACATCCTGGTCCACGCCGAGGAGAGTCTGCACATTGGTCTGCAGACTGGGGGGGGAGAACAAATAAATATTTAAAAGCCAGATAGAGAGGCCAATGCCGAGTAACATTCTTGGCCCTCGACGAGCTGTAACTTGGCAACGTCGCATAATTATATTTGAGGAAGGATGGAGAGAGAAGAGCGCGAGGGGGAGACGGCGGGAGAGAGAGAATGTTGGCAGGCGCTGCTCCTCCGCACTATAATAACACCTCCCGCCGCGCGGTAATGGCCGTGTTTCACGCGACCGCCGTCTGTATTTCAGTCCCCCCGGTAAGTGGCGAGCTATTGCGCTCGTAATTCTCAGATCCATCCGATTGAATACGGTCTGAAATCTCTCGTTACAGAGCGGCGACTTTCCACCGCCGCCGCCGCCGGGCTCCCGACGGGGGGAAACCCAAACCCTCCGTTTAGATCCCGGAGATTAGCTTTGTGTTTACCGTCTCCCTCCTCGTCCTCCCTTTCGTTCTTTAGCTCGTGCAGAGGAAGGAAGGCCGGCTGTTTGAAAAGCTCCACGTCGGGGTGAGCTTCCGCTCCTTTGGAGCAGAGGTCACGCCGCGTGTTTCCACAGCTTGAACGACTTGGACGGCAGGTCGGGGGGGGAATAGAAATCACGATCGCGATGGACACTTTTCATCTGGACCAGAGGCGCCGAACACATCGGCATCACGGCCCCCTAAGGGCTGGAACTGAAACGCGGTATGAAACTAGACCCCGATATAGTGTTAAATAACTCTCTTTGCATTTGATTATTGTTTATTCAAGTGTAGAAATATGGTACATAAGAAGATTTCTCCAATTTTAACGTTCATTTGAAACCTTCAAAATAAAAGCACGGGATATTTTTCTTAACTTTCTTGAAGAAAAGATGATCGGATGTTTTTAAAGCCGTCAGGGGGCCACATAAAATGACGTGTGGGGCCAGATTCGGCCCGCGGGCCTTTTGTTTGACACCCGTCACGTAGACCACAGGTGTCAAACACAAGGCCCGCGGGCCAAATCCGGACCGCCACATCATTTCATGTGGCCCCTGAAAACTTGAAAGACATGTTCATCACCTTTTCTTAAATAAATGTAAGAAACATATCCTGTGCTTTTATTTTGAAGGTTTCAAATTAAATGGATTTATGTTATAATATTAGAGATCATTTCTTTTGTACACTATTTCTACACTCAAATAAACAATAATCAAATGCAAAGAGAGATATTTAACAATGTGTTGGGGAGTAGTTTATGGGTTTTATGTTTTAGTCACAACCCTTTGACGTAGATTGTTAAAAACACTTTTGATTTGTCACTATTTAGTTTTATTTCCAAGGTTATTCAGTCCAGTTTCCATCATGGCTCAACTGTTACAGAGGTATTATATATATATATACAAACAAGTCGAGAACCTTGACCCCGGGGTCAGACATGTGACCTCAGTTCCCCGGAGGTGAGAAGAAAGATGTCGATGCCGGACCGCGCCACAAAAATGTTTAACAAAATGGTCCATGTTGAGCTCTTGTTTTGAAGGGCATCGAGCTACATGCTAACTCAAGTGGTTCTCAAACTTTTTCTGTCAGATTGTCAATTCGGAGGAAGAAATATGTTGATGCCGAAACAAAAAATTGTAACAAAATGGTCCATGTTGAGCTCTTATTTTGAAGGGCGGAAGCAGGAAAGACGATCTCACGGATGTAAGACCTGGCGAGTCGCCGAGAATCTCGGCCGGCGCGCATGCGTAACGTAAACATTCCCGACCTTGACCCCGGGGTCAGACGTGTGACCTCGGCCCCCGGCGGGGAGAACATGGCTCTGGCCTCTTCACTTCATTGCTTTCAGCTCATCAACCGAATGAAACCAGCTTCCATGAAACGCTTCTATCGACCTAAAAAATGGAAACGCTCGCTGCCGGTACCTGTTCGGGTTTGAGTCCCGGCGGCACCCAGGCGTACTCCTCCAGGGCGCAGCCCGAGTCGTCGTCCGAGGTGGAGTTCCTCTGGAAGTCGTACATCAGCTTGGTGACCGTCTTCTCCATCTCCACCGGCATGGCGGTCACTGCATGCTCCTCACGGCGACACTTGCAGTGCACACAGATCTTCCTGCGACGAGAGAGACGAAGAGCGTCAGGCCGGCGGAGCGCTGTGTGTTCGACGGGGAACGTTTGAATAAAAGATTTACTGCAGTAGGAGATGGATTAGAAACGAGGGTTAACCTTTATTTGACCTCAGAGCAAACCACCGAACGGAGTCTGGGTTTATTAAACCGCTATGTAAACATGAACACATCGGGGGGGTAGAGTTCCAACAGAAACACGCCGTCATGCTGCGGTGGCCGGGCGCCTGTTGGAGACTCCATTAATCACCAGAAGTACAGTAACCTCAGACTACCTGTTAAAAAACACCAAGAAACGAGAAGTTTATTATTACAAGCAGGAGGCAGGAGTGATGGAAAGCAGCGCCACACACACACACACACACACACACACACACACACACACACACACACACGTTAGTTATTTCTTATATTTATTGATTTTTTTGGGTCTACCTACCTAGTACAGGCAATACAGAAAGGACACACAACAAAAACAAAAACACTATTAAATAATCTAAAATAAGGGGCATCTTTTTGCCCCTCTCCTCGTGATATCAGGGGTACAATTATATTTCTTTAGGGGCAGTTTAACCCTTTGCCTTCGTGTGTTTCCGACGCCGGGTCACTTTCCCCGAGTGGAGACCCTCAGACACACAGACCTCCTGACCGCCGGGAGCCTCTGCATGAAGAGGAGGCCTCTGGATGAAGAGGAGGCCTCTGGGTGAAGAGGAGGCCTCTGGGTGAAGAGGAGGCCTCTGGGTGGCCATAAGGTTGCATCTCACTCGCCCTCAGGCAGCCAGATCGGGGAGACAATCCCATTACCGCGCCAGACGGACACCGGGAGGCGGAGCTTAGAGACACCGGGACGCCGCTTGATCGGCAGACAGCGCCGCGTGGAGCGCTGGCCGAGCCCCAGCCTCTCGTCCACGGGTCGAGTCTCTACGAACAAAGCACTTCACGGCCGATTGGCGGAGCACAATTTGGTGTTTTTCCATGAAAACATTGAGGAGGTTATAAATAATGATTTTTATTGTAAATATTAATGTAGTTCTTCTTGTGGCTCAAAGGAAGGCCAGTTTTATAGCTTCTCTCAGCAGCATAAATGTTTTCAGCTGCGCTCACATAAAAAGGGTTTCACGGGTTTTCTACCCCTCCGTTAGTCTTCTAAGGCGATAACACAATGTACCACTAGAACACTGGAGATGGGCCTCTACACATGTAGAGACTTCATTACAATAAGCCTCATAGTCTAATAGTCTTATCATTGCCTAATAATGTTATTATTGCCATTTTTATGACAATTGCTCATATACTGTAAGCCTAAATAAGTATTTATTATTTTTCTAAAGGTTAAATGTTATTTCAAAAGGTTCAAAGAGTGCCCTCAATTTCTTTTTCGATGCTCCTGGATTTCAGTCAGTGGAGGAAAATTGCCCCCTAAAACATATGTATTTACAAATTAACCCCTAAATAATCTGTGCATTTCTACCCGGCGACAGACAAAAGGACGTGAAGGATTACGCTCGTCGGGACTCTTCCAGTCTTCTGACATGCAGCCAGCTGGCGAGCAGCTATTTCTGCCTGGGGGGTGGGGGGTGAGGGGGGGGGGGGGGGTGATAAGACTATACAAATAGACGGAGCTGAAGGAAAGCATTTCACACACCGCATTCCTTCCCGAGAAGGACACGTCACACACACCCCGTGCACGGATAAGTGTGTGGAGTTCAATGTGGAGGCGAGGGACATGTGACACACCTCTCCCTCTCCCTCTCTCTCTCTTCTCTCTCTCTCGACCCACCGGATCAGAACCCACCGGAGGAACACTTACATATGTTTTAGGGGGCAATTTCCCCCCACTGACTGAAATCCAGGAGCATTTAAAAAGAAATTGGGGGCACCTTTTCAAATTTGTGAAATAACATTTAACCTTTGTTCAAAAATAATAAATATACTTATTTAGGCTTACAGTTTAAAAGCAATTGTCATAAAAATGGCAATAATAAGAATATAAGGCAATAATTAGACTATTAGGCAGTGGTCCACAGATTCAAAATGTTTTCTTATAATCAGACAATCATTTAAAATGGTATTCTTATTTCTTTGTGGTTATTTATAGTTCTAAAAAAATTCAAACAGCTTCCAACAACTATTATTTTTTAATTTTAAATTATATTTATTGAACAAAACAAAACGCTATTAAATTATTATAATTATTAGAGGACATTATGGGGGCATGTGTTGCCCCTCTCCTCGTGATATCAGGGGCAACAATTGTATTCTTTTTTCTTTGTGGTTATTCATTGTTATAAAAAAATTGAAACAGCTTCTAACAACTATTATTCTTTTTTTATTTCTATTTTAAATTATATTTATTCAACAAAACAAAACGCCATTTAATTATCATAACTATTAGAGGGTATTATGGGGGCAACATTATATTTCCGAGTAGCAGTTTTTGCCCTCGCTAGTCCAGATGTGGGCTCAGATGTTTGAGTGAATCCCCCCCCTCCCCCATCTCCCCAGAACACACTGTGGGCCGACCAGAGCCTGGAGCTCCGCCCCTCTCCTTCCACCCTACCAGCACACTTCGTGCACATGCCTGGGATTTCCCCTCCGCTGGAACCTAATCCCCCCGAGTTTCCCCTTCTAATCCACGCCGTGTCCAATGAGGAGAGAGTTGAGGCACTTTTGTCCTACGAGTCGAGCGCATCACGGTCGCCTCGTCACGGTCGAGAGAAATTGGAACGTTCTTTATCCGAACGCGACGTTCGGATGTAAAACGCCGGCGTGTGATTGGTCGATGGGAGCGTGAGGTTTGTATTGTTGTCGGATGTGTGAGCGTGATGTCAGCGGACAATGATTCACCATATCGGGTTAATTATCATCGCCTTCGTTGGTCTAGATTAGTCTTTGTAACCCGGGGTAACGGTGGAGGGGGGAGGGGTTAATCCGTAACCGGAGACGGACGTGTTGCCGAGACTCGGTTCGATCGCTTCGGGTCGCCCGCACTCGTGATCTCAAACATTTGGCTGAACAAGCTAAATTAAAAACTGGTATTTAGCATCTGAGTCAATAAGCTAACGGGTCGAGTGAGGATCGGCTCTGAGAAGCAAACACAGGGCGGCGGTGATCTCCGTGACCTCAGGGCGAGGAGGCCGTCTCCAAGATAACATTCAGAAAAACATCCGACGGCCTCCCGGAGTCTCGCTCCATGAACCGCTGAAGCTCTTCATCACGGGAGAAGGACAGATTATTAAAATCGGATTATTAGAATCCCATCTTCAGACGGCGAGAGTGGAGAGAGAGAACAGCTGGGCGCACACACTGCCGCCAAGACCCTTCTTCCTCCTCCGCTTCTTCATCTTCTTCCTCCTCCTTGTTCTTCTTAGTGCAATTATCTTCTCCTTCTTCCTCTTCTCCTCCTTTTTCTTCTTCTTCCTCATCCTTCTTGTTCTTCTAAGAGTGCAATTATCTTCTTCTCCTTCCTCCTTGTTCTTAACCTCCTTCTCCTTCTTCTTCCTCCTTCTTCTAGTGCAATTATCTTCTTCTCCTTCGTGGCCTTTTGTTGAACACAACTTTCGGTGTTTTGAAAGCTGTTGTTGGGGCTTCAGTGATGATGATGATGATGATGATGATGACAATGATGATGACGATGATTCGTACCTCCACCGGGCTCGCAGCCGGCTGCGTGCCGCCGGCTGCGTGCCGCCGGCTGCGTGCCGCCGGCTGCGTGCCGCCGGCTGCGTGCCGCCGGCTGCGTGCCGCCGGTCTCAGTTGAACGTGACTGGAGGTGTTTCCCCACAAAGACAAACCGGTTTCCATTAGCGGTCCAATTAGTCAGAACCAGATGCGAGGACACAGAGACATGTGGCCCGGGTCCACCTGTCACAGCACATTACACACAGCCAATACCTGCTGGCCCGAACCCCGACTGGAACACACACACACACACACACACACACACGTTGTGTGTGTTTTTAATGGCAACCGACGTCCATCGCGTCACGTGAAACTCAAATTGGGCGTGAGATTTACATTCTTCATCGTGGAGCATTACGAGTGTGTGAAGGAGAAGTGGGCCGTTGAGTTGCATTATGGGAAACGTAGGAGAGCCGGCGTTTAAATGATTACAAAGTACAAAACCTCTGGAACGCTCCTCGTTAGCCTCGTGGGAGATGTAGTTGGGAAAGGATTATTAGTTATTAATTACATTATAATTGTTTATGTGCAGAACTCAGTCATCTGACATGTTTCTACTCATTGCAACCCGAAAGCCAGCGGAAAGTATAGTAATAATTGGGACTTAGCTTAACTAGCTTTATAATGCAACTTAAAGTAACTTGTGAATGGAGATCGCTGTGACACACACATACACTGTACACACACACACACACAGAAGAGAATGGTACAGGACTCGCACCGGTAGGGAGCCAACAATACGCGATACTCAGGATCACATTACTTAATAATTCTAAATTAAACTATTTTGGAGGGGAACCGGGGGAGTCAAAGCTTCGGCCCAGACAGCGGGACACACTGCCAGGTCCTCGGTGAATGGCTTCACCAGGCGTCGCTCTCCTGGCCTACGACTCGGTCCTTCTAGCTATTTAATTGGAATATAATGTTAACTTGAAAATCAGCAACAAACGCAGGCCAGAAACTGTGTTGCGTTCAGGCTCCCACTCAACTCAATAGGTGTTTTGAGCCTCTCTCAGACCCCAAAGTAGTCCAATGATCCCGCGGCCAGCTGCTGGAGCTCCATTATTCATTATCCCCCTGTCAGTCCATTCATGTGCTAATCCAGTGACCCTATACACTGCTAAAAAAAGAGAGAAGTAGCCATCTAAATGGCTCAATTAGCCTGCATTGAGTCTCAAAACGCTCTCCTTAAAATAACTGCCACGGAGCAGCGGTAATGCCACCACTTGATTCCAGAGCAGCCAACGGGAAATTAAGAGAGCCGGTTAACTGGAACGACTTCATAAACACGACAATAGGATAATAACATGTCGATGTGGAAGAATGCACTTCATATTTGACGGGTGCTTATTATCTTAATATCTTTACTTATCAAGAAAGCTAGTAATCCATATGGCACAGAGTTGGAACAACAAAGACTTCATATAGTGCTGGAAAGCGCACAGTAGCTTGACCACTGCGCCCCGGGGGGTGGGCTGGGTGGGGTGGGGGATACAACCCAGTGCTATACGGCTTTAGAGAGAACTCTGCATTCTGGGGGTTCCTCACATCCAAATAACACGCGGTTTCACGTCGTGAATGAGCAAAAGAGACGCAGAGAAATAAGGTGCGTCTTAGTTGGAAAGTGCGCAGACTTTAAATCCGGCACGTTTAAAAAAAAAATCTTCCTGCGACTATTTGACGCACAGATTTCATAAAGAGTGTAAAAGCGAAACATCTGACATGATTTAGATGTTATACTTCATTGGCCTACATGTGTGACCTGGTTATCGTTCCCATTACGCACCATATGGATCGTCCGTCGCGCTATTTAAAAACAAAAACAACAAAAAACGCATCCAAACACAAACATGATCAACAATCAGCTGCTTACCTTCTTACAAACTGCGGCGGGGGGAAGACGCCATAGCCCGGAGCTCGGTGCTGCTGGTGGCGGCGCGGGAGTTAAAACAATGCATCTTCCTCCTTTTGCAGAATGTGTCGTACACGCAACTCCACAACACGCCACAGCGTTGCCACGAAAACACCCCGCTCTCACCCGCTGTGTGGCGTCTGCACCCCCCTCCTCCTCCTCCTCCTCCTCCTCCTCCTCCCTGCTACATTTACCCCCTGCGTTTAAAAAAAGCCTTTTGTCAACCTCCCCCCCCCCCCCCCCCTTCTGCTCTCCGCAAACACACTCGGGAGTTTCAGCAAAAGGAAGAGAAACGCGAAGACTTCGACGCGCGTAAAGCCAGATCCCCGTTTACTGATCCAAAGCAGAGCGCGTGTGTAGTCCGTTGAAATGTGTTGAACAATCCACCCCCCCCCCCCCCTCCACAAAAAAAGAAAGAATCCGAGATGAATCTCCACCCTCGGGAAGAGGAGCTGCTGCTGCCGGCTGGGAGTGAAGGTCCGCGCGGACTTTCGCTGCGTAAAAGGCACGGAGCGCTGGAGCTGCTCCACTCGCTGCAGGTCCGTCCCACTGCGCCGCTTTAATCCTCCACCGGTTTGCAAAGTGCGCACACATCACGCGGTCACTTCCGGTTTGTGTTTGCCAAAGCAAAAGCAACTTTTTTTTAAAAACGGCGTGGGATTATTATTTGGCTGAATTAAACGCTACAATGCACGGAGAAAAACAAGGGAAGAAACCTTCAGGAGAGCAAGAGAGGAGGAGTCCTCTCCAGGAGGGACAGAAGAATAGAGTCATGTGACCAGATGGACAGCAATACAGAGTTACATAAACACATTCAATGAATATGACAGAAATGATGAATGATTACGATCCAGACCTCCACAACCCATGAAAACTAAATCTCCAGAAGTAATCTACCCACTGGAGGACATCATTGTATTCTGTGGGCTATATATCTATATAAATTGCTAAATTCAATCATATATGCAAATTAGGTGTTGTTTTTGTAACTACATTTAAAAAAATGTTGCAACGGGAAATACCTGAGTGATAACTATAACAACACACACTACTGGGGACTCTATGTGGTGGAACACTGAGTAAAGCAGCCAATAATATAATATAATCTATTGAGAAATCCACTGGAAGGCCTTGTTTTCAAGCCAAATTAATAGTTTAGAATATTTCATATCCAACCTACCCATGAACACCTAATCACTCTTTATGAACTTAGTCTGGATGAAGACTTAATTGATTTATATTCATTTCTGAAAAGATGAAATCAAAGTAAATTTAAAGCTTTTATTTTGAAGCCGTCGTTTCGGGTCAGAGGCTCGTACTTCCTGTTTTACGGCAATTCTTTGGTTGACTTGACCCGCCCCCCCTCCCACCCCCCCCCATGGACGGATTAAGAAACCACGGGCCCCTGGGCCTGGACGTGTCAAGGCCCCCCCCCCCCACCCGCAAAAAATAAATAAAAAGTAAAAAAGTAATTTAAAAAAAATGTAAACATCGCTAACAAAACAGTCCGTATGGAACAACGATACCGGAGCTGAGCAGACAACATAACGTGAATTATATGACCATGACATGAATGACTTAAGCCTAGCATATACCGGCTATGGCGCATCGTGTCATATCATCATATCAATACAAAGTTAATAACAGCTACTTCACGCAGAGGCTCTGGCTTAGGGGCCCCCTGAGCTCATGGGCCCCTGGTGCCGGTAGGCTCGTTCGATAATCCATCCCTCAGTAGGACTATTGGGGCCCTGTTACTGACATGAATGACTTAAGCCCAGCATATACCGGCTACGGCGCATCGTGTCATATCATCATATTCATATCAATACAATGTTAATTACAGCGACGTCATGCGCGGAGGCTCAGGCCTAGGGGCCCCCTGAGCTCATGGGCCCCTAGGCCTGGGCCCGGTAGGCCCGTTGGTTAATCCATCCCTGCCCCCTCCCCTCTGCATGCTAATCTCCCCGGTGTGATGTCAGCAAGTCAGCCGCCCGACATTGGGTGTAATTAGCGGCGTGAATGACTGGTGCTCTGGGGGCCATTTGCATGTGAATTAAAACCACTTCCCCCGAATCCACTGGCCCGGGACGGGGAGGGTGGTGGAGGTGAGCCCCCCACCCCCACACACACACACCCCAACTGCAACCAAAACAGGGCTGTTTAACATAAGGAGATGGACAAAAGGCCTCCAGACCAATGGAGACCCACTGAATCCAAAACAAAAAGGTGGAGTCAATGTTCACTTTAAACTTGTCATCGAGCACCGGTGGGGTCCACGACTCATAAACAGAGGACAGAGGGGACCCACGCTTATCATTCACAGCCCTCCATGCATCCGACATGCATCTCGGCTACTTTAGAAGTCACACGAGGAGCGGTCTTTATTTCCCACATTGATGTTATAAAAATAAAATTAAAACAGACCTAAATATAATAAGCCACAGGGACATTAAAGCGAGGCTTCGCTGATGTTTACGATCCCCGCGTTGGAGCCAGCGAGCTCGGCTATTATTATGTAACAACGACATCAACAGCACAACAACAGATTGCCGCCATCTCAGCAGCTTTTTCTCCGGCTCCTTATTAATCTCCCCAACGCTCGCGTGACGATGAGCTCTGAAAGGCCGATTCTTTCCTCCCTCCTGTCCCAACAACGAGTGTTGAATGACCGCCTCTCGATATTTGTTTGTGTGACGCAAAATGTGTCGAGAAAAATAGAAGAAACTAACTTTTTCTGGCACTCAAAGCCGAACAGATTCGTGGACGGTTTTCCCAAAAAAGGCCGGGATGGAAGTGAGTGAGGAGAGTAATTAAATCAGGATTTGTGTATATTCTCCCCAAAAGTGCCCCTGCATGCTGCTGGAATAATTTAAATAGCTGCATGAGAATTTTTCTTCTTCTTCCATTTCTACTGAAAAACTGAACAACTTTCTTTTTTCCCCCCGGACCGCTCTGCAGTCTCTATGTCCTCCTTTCAGGAAACTGTCCCCACGGAGCACTAGCTCTGCTTTTCATCCTGCCCCTCTCACACGTGGCACAGGGCGACTCTGGCGCCCCGACTCCGTCTCGAACATGTAATTGCTCCCCGCCCCCCCTCTCCCCTCTTTACAAACACAAGAAGCATCAATTACAGCTCCATCCACGAGGGTTTTTAACGACGGGCTCTAAGTGACGGTGTCCTCTGCACAGAACGGCGTCAGCATGGTTTGGGGGAGGGGGGAGGAGGGAGAGAGAGGGGGGCATTCACCCCAAAAAGCCATTCACCCGTTTCCCCAACAAACATTCCGTCCACCGTCTTTTTTTTAAAAATCCACGAAGAGGACTGTGATAAAAAGCATGGCGGCCGGCTCATGGGGGACATACCTCGGAGAGCCTCCATGCCTCCTGCCACGCACGCCTGGTAATTTTAGACGGAGAGCCTAACAGGTTTACTCCCTTCAGAAGCATGCATACACATATCTTTTTGTGTGTCTCTATCAAAGCACAGGATGAGAGATAATGTAAATACATGTCTGTCTCCCCCCCCCCCCCCCAAGGCTGGGAGTCTTATCTCGAGTGTGCAAGAACGTTGTCGAGCCTCAAAAGGATCTGATCCCCCCACCCCCAGATTATTATATTCATATCTTAACTGATTCATGTGCTGCATGATATGGTCAGAAACAACACGCCTGATACCTCAACGGCTTTATCTGGGTTTGAAATGTCGCCGACGCGGCCTCCTCATCTTTATTTCTCATCTGCTTTTTACATTTATTTTTCATAGGAACACGAGTCTCCTCTCCTTTCATGTGGCAAATGCTGATGGCGATCACGGTGGAGTCAACACACACCGGGCAGCTGGGACTCGGGCCGACAGCTGATAGCCGGAGACATGCTGAGGGGGGAGAGGGAGCGGCGAGGCGTCTCTATCCGGGGTTTCTGAAGCACACGCGGAACGCTGAAGTATTCACACTCCCCCCCAAAACTCTGATCTCCAGCTGGCTCTGTGGGGGGGGGACCCCTTTAAACCGACTGGGCCGAGGCCGCCTTGGTTTTGAGTGCAGGGAGAAGGATGAAACATGAAAGAAATCAAAGACCTTTGCGGCTTTATCCCCTTTTTGGATACCAACAATTTGGAAAAAGTGCCCATTTTGAATTAAATTCAATTAAATGTGTTTATTTTATACAGCCCAATATCATAAATTACGATTTTTTTTTTTTTTGCCTCAGAGGGCTTTACAATCTGTACACATACGATATCCCTGACCTTTGACCTCACATCGGATCAGGAAAAAGTCCCCCCAAGAAAAAGAAAAAAACTTTCACGGGGGGAAAAAGTGAAGAGGATTTCTTCTCCGGGATGGACAGAAGCATGTCGTGTTTAGGAATGTGGACGCGTGAAAGCGAACGCGATTCGCATTTTTTTGGGCCTCATCTTCACGTCTCGCTCGTCTTCGTAAGCCAAGGTTTTCATCCCGCGTTTGAGCGTGGATCTTTGGAACGGGTGTGAACACTCTGGCCTTCGAATGCGGTCTTAGTTCGAGCCGGTTCCAAAAAGAAAAGAAAAACCTGGAGCTAAAATTTGCTAAAATCCAAAAAGTTCATTTTATTTCGGATTAATCATTAATACTTATGAGCCTGTGATATTTCAGTTTTTCTTTTTTAATAAATTTGCAAAGATTTCTACATTTCTGTTTTTTTCTGTCGAGATGAGGTGCTGAGTGAACATTCATGAGAAATAAAATGAACTTTTTTGATTTTTTGCAAATGGCTGCAATGAAACAAAAAGTGAACATTTGAAGAGATCTGAATACGTTCCGTAACGGTGCCACCGCCACCTCGCCACCGCCACATGGAGGGTGTAGCCGAGGATTAAACGGTTCCCCGGTTCCCCCGACCCATTCTGTGAGAGCCGTGTCCATTCTGACCTCCGCGTGCAGAACCTCGGCCCGACCGCTCAGATTATAGTGTGACATGAGACGGGAAGTGGGCTCGCTATGGGACCTCCACCTGACACCCGTGTTCCCATGCAGATAAGTGGCCATTATTCATTACCCCCCCCCCCCCCAGTTGAACATTAACTGGATTAATTCTGTTGCGAGTTGAAGGGTGAAATTGTATTTGTCCAACTGCTAAGGAAATGAAGAGTTGCCAGTTTGGGAGGAAATTCTAATGAGCAATGAGCTCTGGGGTGTTCGTCAGCAGAGAGACTAAAACTCAGAGGCCATGAAGCCACAGAGGGGGAAAGAAAAGAGAGATAAAGGGGGAAGACGGAAAAGAGGACGGACACTTAGTTACACTTAGTTTCACTTAGTTACACTTAGTTTCACTGAGTTACACTTAGTTTCACTTAGTTTAACTGAGTTACACTTAGTTTCACTTAGTTTCCCGCTCACCAAGGAACCGACTCCTCCAGTTTGTTGCCCCTCCTGGCCCACAACGGCTCTTCAGACCCTCGGAGCCTCCAGCCTCCTTATGTTTTACTTACACTCCCTCCCTCCCTTCCTCCCTTCCTTCCCTCCATTGACTGGTTTCCTTCATTGCCTGGTTCACTTCCTTGTCGGGTACGTAGAGCACGAGAATCTCTCGTTGCTCATGAATCCACAGCTCTGTAGCTCTGTAGCTCTGAAGCTCTGTAGCTCTGAAGCTCTGTAGCTCTGTAGCTCTGAAGCTCTGTAGCTCTGTAGCTCTGTAGCTCTGTAGCTCTGAAGCTCTGTAGCTCTGTAGCTCTGAAGCAGCGTGATGTTGCGGCTCCATGAATGAACGAGCCGCCTCCGACTCGCCGCCCACGCTCGGCGCCCTGCGGCACATTTCTCTGACTCAACGCTCTCATTCAGCCTCCGCTGATGTTCCACTTCCTCACCGTGTCACCATGACCCAGATGAGTGGTGCTCTCTCTCTCTCTCTGTTTCTCTGTTTCTCTCTTTCTCTCTCTGTGTGGGTTTTGGTTTCATTCACTACATTTTCCACATCAACTGAAGCTCTTCCGACTTGGACTTCTCGCCCTCGTCCTGCTGACCGGATGTTCCACCGTTAATAATGACTATGTTCTTCCTTCCTTCCTTCCTTGCCTGGCTTTCTTGCCTCCTTGCCTAAAATAAATAAATATAATAAATGAATAAAATGAATTAAATAAATAAAAGAGCCTTTTGGAAAAATGGAAATATTAATTGGACATTTGAGTTTCAGCACTAGTATTGTTCCTATGGTCCCAAAAGAGATGTGAGCGCACTAAAAGTGTCTGAAAACTGACATCTTAAGCATGTCTCTTTAACGAGAGGAAATAAGCAACAACCAATGTCAACATTTGAAAAGGAAAGTATTATTTTTTTAGCAGTTAATATATATACACACAAATTTCTGTGTTTATATCCAGCAGGCCATTTGAAATAGGAAGTAGATGACTTGTAGGAGAAAGAAAGAGATAATCTGTGGATTAGATCATGTCAATAACGAACAGATGAATCCGAAAGAGGAAATAAGAAGATTAAACTTAAATTGGATTTAGACTAAGACCGAGTCACTTCAGCTAATAGACCAATAAAACCAATAAAACCACAGAGAACATCTTCAGAAAGACGACAGACGTCCTTCAAAACTCTGATTCGAAAGCAGCGTGATGTTATTATAGGTGTAGGGGATTTTATTTGCCCCCTATTTCATCTTGTTAAAGTGTTTACCCCAACAAAGGGCGATGGGTGACTGACACACACACACACACACACACACACACACACACACACACACACACACACACACACACACACACACACACACACACACACACACACACACACACACACACACACACACCTCTCTCTACAGGAGCTTGAAAGTTTATGGATTGGAGGAGAAATTGCCATATCAAAGACGTGACGGAGCAGCCTTGAGCTTCATCAGCGGCCCGATGGAGGCGGAGAAACCCAGAGCTTTATTGACTGATCGCTCACACATACACACACACACACACACACACACACACACACACACACACACACACACACACACACACACACACACACACACACACACACACACACACACACACACACAAGGACAGACGAGGAGGAGTTATGGGTCACGTTGAGCCATCCGCACATGCAGAGAAACCCCACGAAGCAACTTTCATCGCGCCGAGGTCAAAGCGTTCACGTCTTTCTGTCCATCCCGTGGTCTTCGGTCCGATCACACCTCTCCACGTGGAAGTCTTTCCAGTCCATCTGTAACTCGTCCTCCACCCACTTCATTCCCCACTTACTGCGTCCCTCTTTCTCTTTTCAGAGCGCGGCTCATTAGGAAGCGGCAAGAGAAAACTGAACCGCTGTTTACACCAGACCTCGGCCCCGCCGCGCGGGCCGCTGTTTATTTGAACTGTGAACCTCCATGTGAGGTGTGTGTGAAAGGAAAAGTGTAAGCGTATGTGTGTGTGTGAGAGAGAAAGAGAGAGAGGGCATGTGTGCTGTGGAGGTGAAGGGGGGTGGGGTGGGGGGGGAAGGCCTTCACACAAAACCCAGTGTCTCGCCCTCTACGATTTATTTCACACCTCTCTTGACACGCTTTTCACGGCGTATTTATTCGCCCCGCGGGCTCCTGGCGCTCCTCGGGTTCTCCGGGGGGTTCCACAGACCAGGCCTCTGTGCGCTGAAGCCACTCAGGGGGGGGGGAGGGGGGGGCACGAAGAGTCCGAAAAACAGACCTCCGACACCCCCCGTGGAGCTCCAGACACAGGGATGTCCTTCTGCTGACCCACGCGTGACATCACAGCCCGGTTCTCACACGGAAAACATATAGGCGCAAAATAATTGATAGAAAATTGTAAACGAGCGATTGTACGACTTGTGGTCTGTCTTTTTCTTTATTTGTATTTTAATTATTATTTAGTCTTTTTTTAATTATTCTTTTCTATTTTATTTAAGTTTTTCTTTTTGTCATTTGTAATATTTTGTCGCGTTCTTATTTGTTTAGTGAAACTGAAAAAAACAATACAATACAATATTATACAATATATTATAATTAAATAAAATAGGAAGGCATATTACATTTAATAATTGTAATAATAATGGAAATGAAAATAAAATAAATAAATTAAATTAAATTATATTTTATTAATTTTTTCTTTTTCTTATTTAAAATATGTTGTTGCGCTCTTTTTTGTTCAGTGAAACAAAAACAAATCCAGACAAATAAAAAGTAAAAAAACCATACGGACACTTCTACGATGTTTGCACACACACACGTGAAAGTTGCGAGAATGGATGCGATTCTATGCTTATTTTGTAAATAAGGAACTCTAAAGTTGACACACACACACACGCAGGCTCACACACACACACTGAGGAACAGTAAGGTTAGTGTGTGATTGGTTAAAACTGAGCAAAGGATAAGAAGACCTGAGCATCAATGAAGCCACTGTTTGAAAAGAAAAGCAGACTGACTGGAGGAGCCCGCGAGGAACAAGGCGCGGCTGCCAAGCATTCAGACACACACACCGAGGAGAACACAAACACATCAACATGTGTGAGCACGGGGAGCCGGATTTATCGGAAAAAGAAAGAGAAAGGTTCGTATTGAAGGACGAAGGAGTCAGAGGCCGTAAGCGCGGTTCCTGGCGATCCGACGAACAAACTGACAATAAAAGACGATATGTCATCGCTTCCCGTCAGATTCCAACGGGACGGAGGCACGAACACGTAGACCACAGGAGGAGTGGAGGAGTGGAGCGGCCTGGTTCGAGTTAAAGAGGCGAAATAAGTGATCAGCGGCTCATCGGCTCCCTGAAGAATGTTCACACGCGCTCACATGAAGGGAAGCTTTTCCATGGGGGGGGGGGGGGACACTGTGAGGAGGAGGGGGAGACACAGAGAGAGAGAGAGAGAGCACAAGATTGGGGTCGGGGTCCTTCCCTCCTTCCTTGCCTGGCTTCCTCCCTTTGCTTTCCTCCCTCATTTCCTCCTTCCTTCCCTCCCTCCCTCCTTTCCTTCCCTCCTTTCTTTCCTTATTTCCTTCCTCCCTTCCTTCTTTTCTTGCCTGGCTTCCATTCCTTTGCTGCCTCCCTCTCTCCATCCTTTCCTTTGCTTTCTCCCTTTGCTCTCCTCCCTCCGTCCCTCCTTTCCTTCCTTTCCTTCCTTGCCTGGCTTCCGTTCCTTCTTTCATTTGCTTCCTCCCTCACTCCCTTTGCCTGCCTGCCTTCCTTCCTTCCTTCCAGAAACACACTGAAACACGTGACGCTGCGATGTCCAATCACAGCGCAGCAGCTCACGTATGTTGTGGTATCTGGGGCAGCAGACCAGTCAGTAGAGGGAAAGGCTGCTCTGTGTGCGTGTGTGTGTGCGTGTGTGTGTGTGTGTGCCAAGACTGTGCCAGCCACTAGACCGATGCTGGCGTCAGAATGAATCTCACTCAGTCGGCTGTTCCTTCCCTGCAGCACGAGGTGAGCCGAGAGAGGAAGACGGAGGGAGAGGGAGATCATAAAAAAACAAGATCATAAAAGCAACACATCAATGGAGGATAAGGGCGAGCGAGAGAGAGAGAGAGAGGGCAACATAGCGTGAACAGCAGGAGATACAAACACAATCAGCGAGCCCGTCCATCTGCAGCCAATACACTCACGCACTCTCTGGAGTTGACCTGTATGGATCCGTCTAATTGCTGGTGCACCTCCCCATTGTGCGTGAGGCGGTCCAGTGTGATGGATCAGACCAGGAGGGAATCGGCAATAGCGGCGATCAATAAATGGGCAGGAGTTCCCCGCAGCAGTTCATCAGTTCATCAGTTCATCAGTCACACCAGACATTTTAATATATATTCGGTGGAAAAATCTAGTAAATTCAATGGAATTGTTGCCATCAGTAGATTCTGGATGAATCCTCAGGAATGCAGCATATGAGATTCATTCATGGGAGCTGATGAATAAACTGTTCTTGTCATACCAAAGTCAGATGAGTCAAATAAATGTAAAAAAATATATATATATAGACACTACCGTTCAAAAGTTTGGGGTTACTTAGAAATATCCGTATTTTTCAAAAGCACTATTTTTATCACTGTTTTTAACATTGAATGAATCATAAATCCTCTCTCTACATAGTGAATGTGTAGATGACTATTCTCTGGTGTGTCATGAAGTCTCTACAGAGGTGTGGCGAGGCCCATCTCCAGTGTTCTGATGGTAGATTGTGTTATCGCCTTCGAAGACTAGCGGAGGGGTAGAAAACCCTTGAAAACCCTTTTTATGTGAGCGCAGCTGAAAACAGTTATGCTGCTGAGAGAAGCTATAAAACTGGCCTTCCTTTGAGCCACAAGAAGAACAACATTAATATTTACAATAAAAATCATTATTTATAACCTCCTCAATGTCTTGACTAGAATTTATATTCATTTTGCAATTAATTTGATATATAAACGTGTGTGTATATATATATATATATATATAAAGTAAATAGAACAATGCCCATGTTCCTGGTTGGTTAGCATGTTAGCGGCGAGGTCGTCGGCCAGAGTACTTCACATATAGTCTTGCAGAACTTCCCCAGCCCTTAATCCCCCCCAGAGTCCTCCATCAATACATGTCCGATAGCCCCCCCGTTAACCCCGGGGCAACGTGCCTCTGATCCACAGATCAGGAACTACTGACCCCGCGTGCATCCATCCGATCCTCCGAAGGCCTCTCGGTGCGTCGTGAACTCTATTGATTACTGGCGCAAATCAATCGAGCGCTTCGTCGGATCCTTTTGCTTTTTTTTTTTTCTTCCTCAAAAGATATCCGATCGATGCTCGGGGTCGAGTCGGGCGGGTGGAATAATCCCGAGCTTCCCCACATCTCAATCGGGAAGGGAATCGATCAATAGGTTTAAAAAAAACAAAAAACAGAAGAAGGTTCCTCGCGTTGGGCCTGAACAGCGTGTGAAGCCCCTCCCCCCACATCTGGGACACATGTAATACCCCATGTGCAACGCATTACATAACTTCTGGAAAAAGAAGCCGCGCTCCGGTCTGTAATCTGTTGACGGCGGGAGTTCATTCCCGTCGGTCACGGTCGCGTCGGGTCCGTCGTGACCTCTGTCGTGACCTCTGTCACGACCTCTGTCACGACCTCGGCGCGGTGAGCAAGACCTTTTTTCAGGAGCTGACGCTAAATGACTGAGGTTTAAGAGAAGAGAAGGACGTATAAAAAGAAAGACTACTACGCCGCTCTTCTTCCCTCTGCTGCCGGACTCGTCGCACTCCCAGAATGCCGAGCTGCAAATGACTCTTTTAGAGCGCAGGGGTGAAATGTGTCACCCTCGTGGCGGGTAAACTTTAAAGATCCTGTGTCAGCCGGCAGAAACTTTGATCATCAACTTTAACTTGTTGCCCCGCCGACCTTCAGCTGGAGGAGGAGGCTGAAGGGTTAAGGACTTAAGGACTCAAGGACTTAAGGACTCAAGGAATAGTCGGACATTTAGGGAAATATGCTTATTTCAGGCATGTATGGTTAATATGAAAGTTCCACTTGGAGTCCAATGAAGAAAGTAAAATAGAGGTTTTTTTATTTAAAAGCTAACTAATTAGCATGTTATATCCTGTTTATTTAATCTATACATAAATTAATGTTCTCAAAAAACACACACACACAAACACACACACGCACACACACACACGAACACACAGGATTAAGCCTGTCCTTCAAAACAACAGTGGCAGCACTATTCACTTATAATTAATTAGGCTTCCAGACTGAGGGAATTCTTATTGGAAACATTTAAATGGAGAGAGTGAGAGAGAGAGAGTGAGAGAGAGAGAGAGAGAGAGAGAGTGCTGAAAAAAAAGAATTAAGAGAAAGAATGAGATGAGACGTAAATCAGCCTCAGACTGCGTCCCTGAAGTATCTCTGCGTCTCCTTTGGGAAACTCCACTGAGGTTATTTCATATTTCTATGAACAACGAGCAGAAAGATGGAGACTTTCTGAACGCCGCCGACCCGAAGCCACGACACATCCTCACCGGGCCGCACGCAGAGCCACAAAGACTTCAATGGGCCGGCGGGATGGCGGGATGGCTCGGCCCGAACCCCCTCGGCCCGCTCGTCAGCTCCGTGGGGGGGGGGGGGGGACACATCTGGTCCGCCTGCACCCACTTAGAGCTCCACCATGGTCTACTGTTCAGCCAAGCCTCAGAGGTCACGCACACCACCCGGGGAACGTGTGTGTGTGTGTGTGTGTGTGTGTGTGTGTGTGTGTGTGTGTGTGTGTGTGTGTGCTCCAACCCGCCCGTATACATCCTGCAGGAATAGGATGTTTCATTGAAAGCAGTTGCGTTCCGCCCTACATGCGTAGAAGTTATTCACTCCCCGGATTAAAGATTGCCACTTGGAGGATTCCAGATGAAGAGCATCCGCTCCCCGCTCCGGTTCCCTCGTGACGGTGAGGCGTTAAGACGGCGAGCGAGCAGCGCGGCGGGACGATGCTAACGAGGGAGCGCGCTTCACGTCGTACCCGGCGCCGCGCGACACGAGCGACGGTGAACTCGTCGCATCGGCGTTACGAGACACGACTCGGCATTACGTCTCTATCTATATTCTAGCAGCTTGTAAAAAGGCTTTTACGAAGAGATAGCACACGATAGAACCGCCATCATGGATGGTTGAACATCGTGACGGACATATATATATATATGTATATTTTATATTTTGATATATATACACTACCGTTCAAAAGTTTGGGATCACCCAGACAATTTCGTGTCTTCCATGAAAACTCACTTTTATTTATCAAATGAATTGAAAATTGAATATAAAATATAGTCAAGACATTGACAAGGTTAGAAATAATGATTAATATTTGAAGTATTCATTTTGTTCTACAAACTTCAAGCTCAAAGGAAGGCCAGTTGTATAGCTTATATCACCAGCATAACTGTTTTCAGCTGTGCTAACATAATTGCACAAGGGTTTTCTAATCATCCATTAGTCTTCTAAGGCGATTATCAAACACAATGTACCATTAGAACACTGGAGTGATCGTTGATGGAAATGGGCCTCTATACACCTCTGGAGATATTTCATTAGAAACCAGACGTTTCCACCTAGAATAGTCATTTACCACATTAACAATGTATAGTGTGTATTTCTGATTGATTTAATGTTATCTTTATTGAAAAAACTGTGCTTTTCTTTGAAAAATAAAGACATTTCTAAGTGACCCCAAACTTTTGAACGGTAGTGTATATATATATTATATATATATATATGTATATTATATATATATTTATATATATACATATAGAGTGAGAGAGAGAGAGGAGAGGAGAGGAGATTAATAAAGGACACCATGGCTCCATTTCAGCGTCTTTCATTAGCCTTAGACCACCCACCTGCCACGCAGCACACACACACAAACACACACTGATGTACACACATGTATACACACACACAGGGAAGGAGAAAGAGGGAAACTTAGTGGCTTCAGGGACAAAGTGACAAAGTGTTCTTCCCCTTTATTTATCGACTTGTACCCGAACTCGAGCGCAGCGGGGGGGGGGGGGGGGGGGCACTCTGTTTGTTCTTCTCAACATGGATTTTATCTGCAGGGGCCGCCCACTCCAACGACAGCTGAAAAGATTCAACGAGGGGAACTGGGAGTGCACATAGTAATATGTGTGTGTGTGTGTGTGTGTGTGTAGGGGTAGAACGTGGTGTGCCAGATACCACGGTGTATTATACAGATTAATTAAGAATCTGTTTCCCATTATCTCTGTATGCTTCTAGATGGGGGGGTGTCAGCCACAGGCAGAGCTGTGTGTTTGTGTGTGTGTGTGTGTGTGGGGGGGGGGGGGGCGGTCTGCTCAGAGCTGGGGGGCCAAGAGGCATTATTTTATTGACATGAAAATAAAAACACATCTCCAACGAGGCTCCAGTCGCCCCGCAGCAGCTCAACAGGCTGCAACACACACACACACACACACACACACACACACACACACA